>NC_140025.1:28261567-28265939 GCF_964263955.1 Coregonus lavaretus | reverse complement strand
AGTACTGTGCAGCCGTCTTCATCGACCTGGCCAAGGCTTTCTGACTCTGTCAACCACCGCATTCTTATTGGCAGACTAAATAGCCTTGGTTTCTCAAATGACTGCCTCGCCTGGTTCACCAACTACTTCTCAGATAGAGTTCAATGTGTCAAATCGGAGGGCCTGTTGTCTGGACCTATGGCAGTCTCTATGGGGGTGCCACAGGGTTCAATTCTTGGGCCGACTCTTTTCTCCGTGTATATCAATGATGTCGCTCTTGCTGCTGGTGACTCTCAGATCCACCTCTACACAGACGACACCATTTTGTATACATCTGGCCCTTCATTGGACACTGTGTTAACAAACCTCCAAACGAGCTTCAATGCCATACAACACTCCTTCAGTAGCCTCCAACTGCTCTTAAACACTAGTAAAACTAAATGCATGCTCTTCAATCAAACGCTGCTGGCACCCGCCCACCCGACTAGAATCACTACTCTCGACGGGTCTGACCTAGAGTATGTGGACAACTACAAATACCTAGGTGTCTGGTTAGACTGTAAACTCTCCTTCCAGACTCACATTAAGAATCTCCAATCCAAAGTTAAATCTAGAATCGGCTTCCTATTTCGCAACAAAGCCTCCTTCACTCATGCTGCCAAACATGCCCTCGTAAAACTGACTATCCTACCGATCCTTGACTTCGGCGATGTCATTTACAAAATAGCCTCCAACACTCTACTCAGCAAATTGGATGTAGTCTATCACAGTGCCATCCGTTTTGTCTCCAAAGCCCCATACACTACCCACCACTGTGACCTGTACGCTCTTGTTGGCTGGTCCTCACTACATGTTCGTTGTCAAACCCACTGGCTCCAGGCCATCTATAAATCACTGCTAGGCAAATCCCCGCCTTATCTTAGCTCATTGGTCACCATAGCAGCACCCACCCGTAGTCTGCGCTCCAGCAGGTATATCTCACTGGTCATCCCCAAAGCCAACACCTCCTTTGGCCGCCATTCCTTCCAGTTCTCTGCTGCCAATGACTGGAACAAATTGCAAAAATCTCTGAAGCTGGAGACTCTTATCTCCCTCACTAACTTTAAGCATCAGTTGTCAGAGCACCTTACCGATCACTGCACCTGTACACAGCCCATCTGAAATTAGCCCACCCAACTACCTCATCCCTATATTGTTATTTATTTTGCTCTTTTGCACTCCAGTATCTCTATTTGCACATAATCTCTTGCACATCTAGCATTCCAGTGTTAATACTAATTGTAATTATTTTGCACTATAGCCTATTTATTGCCTTACCTCCATAACTTGCTACATTTGCACACACTGTATATATATTTTCTGTTGTATTTTTTGACTTTATGTTTTTTTACCCCATATGTAACTCTGTGTTGTTGTTTTTATCGCACTGCTTTGCTTTATCTGGGCCAGGTCGCAGTTGTAAATGAGAACTTGTTCTCAACTGGCTTACCTTGTTAAATAAAGGTGAAATAAAAAATAAAAAAAGAATTGATGCATCCACTTGTTGTCCACGCCCGCCTCGGTCTCCGCCACTCATCTCAGCCTTCATAAAATGTAAGCATTCTCCTCAAACCACAATACCACCCGGTTCCGAGTCAATTCGCTATGCCTGACATGCAGTAATGTTAAATAAGAATGTATAGCCTATAATTTTTGGGGGCATGTTGTATGAATTGTGATAGGCTCACGTTTACCGACGGGAACGACATACCCCCACTATTTATTTTGCCGGAACGCCTTACTTTCACCCCTGCTAATATGACCCCTTTGTTGAAAGGTGAGCATCTCATGAACACGTAAATGTTTTGCTCTAGGACGCCCACAGACCTCACAAGACTCATCTGAAGGTCCCCGGTACCTGTTGAAAAAAAGTATTGTATATATCGAGACTGTTTAGTGCCAAAAGTAAGGGGTTAAATACATGTAAAAAAAAATAATATCCTTATCTTTCTTATGTCTCTCAGATACAGGACATACACTTCAGAACAAAGTTCCTTTAATTTTTTTTGGGGGGGACTATCTGTTATTTCATGTAGTGAATATGTTATTCAATGCATTAATAAGGCAGCTTGTGTGTGTGCGAGAGAGAGATTTAGCGCGACAGTACACCTGGCCTATAAAGTGTGTTTGTATTCGTCTCACGTGGTACAGGTTCACCCACTTCTCAAGCTGCCTCAGGGTGTGCATGCATTTGTTGTTGTGATGTAAGCGTTAATGGCTCAGTGACAGACTAAGAATTGAGTTAAGTGGCTGGGCTTTTCATGAGCAGATAGTTGTATCAGACACTTCCGTTATTATACCAGATTAGTTAGCTACCTCATTTCATCTCAGTTATATCAGATACCACTGTTAGTTATATCAGATATCAGTTTGATATATAAAATAACTCAGTTCGTTATATCAGATACCAGTTTGATATATCAAATACTTCATTTAGTAATATCAGATGCCAGTTAATTCAAGATACCTCAGTTAGTTACAGTGCTATGAAAAATATTTGCCCCCTTTCTAATTTTCTCTACTTTTGCATATTTGTGATACTGAATGTTATCAGATCTTCAACCAAAACCTAATATTAGATAAAGGGAACATAAGTGAACAAATAACACAACAATTACATATTTATTTCATAAACAAAGTTATGCAACACCCAATTCCCCTGTGTGAAAAAGTAATTTACACTCAATAACTGGTTGTGCCACCTCTAGCTGCAATGACTCCAACTAAATGCTTCTTGTAGTTGTTGATCAGTCTCTCACGTCGATGTGGAGGAATTTTGGCCCACTCTTCCATGCAGAACTGCTTTAACTCAGTGACGTGTGGGTTTTCAAGCATGAACTGCTCGTTTCAAGTCCTGCCACAACATCTCAATTGGGATTAGGTCTGGACTTTGACCAGGCCATTCCAAAACGTCCAATTTGTTGCTTTTTAGCAATTTTCATGTAGACTTGATTGTGTGTTTTGGATCATTGTCTTGCTGCGTGACCCAGCTGCGCTTCAGCTTCAGCTCACAGACGGATGGTCTGACATTCTCCTGTAGAATTCTCTGATACAGAGCAGAATTCATGGTTCCTTCTATTAAGGCAAGTCGTCCAGGTCCTGAGGCAGCAAAGCATCCCCAAAGCATCCCACCACCACGCTTGACGTTTGGTATGATGTTCTTACTGTGGAATGCAGTGTTTGGTTTTCGCCAGGCATTACTGGAACCATGTCGTCCAAAAAGTTATACTTTTGAATCATCTGTCCATAGAACGTTCTTCCAAGAGTCTTGATGATCATCCAGGTGCTTTTTGGCAAACTTGAGTCAACTTTTTGGACGAGATGGGTCCCATTATGCCTGGCGATATAGCATGAACACAGGAACAATACCGACTGAGGAATGAACGTAAGGGAGGGACAGATAAAGGGGAGGTAATGAGGAAGCTAATAGAGTCCAGGTGTGAATCATAATGACCTGCAGGTGCGTGTAATGATGGATGCCAGGTGTGCGTAATGATAAATCCCAGGACCGGTGGCTAGTATTCCGTCGACGTCGCACGCCGGAAGGGAGGAGCAGGAGTAGACGTGACAATGCGTGTACTCTCATAAAGATGAATAAAGCGTGATGGAATACACTTTTACTAGCAATTTTGGGAATTGAAGAACGATAATCAGATCCATCATATCTTTTGATGGTGCAAGAGTGAGACCCTCCTGCCTTATCGTTTCAAAATACTGTATGCATGGGCAAATTACAATTGTATAATGAGCTGACTATCTCAGTCTTAAATGCATGGATATCTCTCTTTCTCTCTCACCATCTGTCTGTCTGCCTGTCTGTCTGTCTGTCTGTCTGTCTGTTAGTTAGTTATATCAGATACCAGTTTGATATGTCCATCTGTCTGTCTGTCTGTCTGTCTCTCCTCATCCTTTTCATGTGTCCCATTGAGATTTAATTAACTAAAGATGCCATAATTCACAGTGCATACAGTACAAATACGATGATTGTAATTGATGGTAGGCTACAAATAAGATACAATAACCATCAAATCAACAGCTATATACAACAAAGAGTTTCACAGAACACTGCTGTACCTCATTGATCATTGTAAAAGTAAACATGTAAGCATTCAGACTTTGATCTCTCTCTCTCTCTCTCTCCCTTCTATCCCACTTCCCCCCACCTCTCTCTCTCTATCTCTATGCTTCGCTCATCTTCTCTCTCAGCGTGAACAAACAAGCATTGAGCCGCCAATATCTGACACACACACACACTGCGCGCGCATGCACGCACGGGTTTAAAAGTGCTGCCAACACATCGTGCGCATCACATCTCCTCCAGTATATGCACAGAGAAAGAATGTCCCCCTCTCCT
>NC_140025.1:28001567-28259067 GCF_964263955.1 Coregonus lavaretus | reverse complement strand
TCTCCCTCCTTTCAATCTCCTTCTCACACACTCTCCCTTCCCCCCCCCCCCCCCCCCCCCTCTCAGTAAAGAGAAGGTGCGCAGCCTTTGTGTCCCCGACTTCCCCGAGCCCTCTGATGTCTACTGGCAGTGCATCGACCTCCTCACCTTCATCCTCCTCTACGTCCTACCCCTCCTCATCATCACCGCTGCCTACTCAACCGTGGCACGCCGCCTGTGGCGACGTAACGCTATCGGGGACACCACCACTGCGCAGTTCGCTGTGCAACGGCGGCAGCGTCGGCGCACCCTGGCTATGTTGTTGGCGGTTGTTGGGGTGTTCGCGGTTTGCTGGTTCCCTCTGAACTGCTACGTGGTGCTTCTCTCCAGCCAGGCCATTCAGTCATCCAATGCCTTGTATTTCTGTTTTCATTGGCTGGCGATGAGCTCGACGTGTTACAATCCCTTCATCTACTGTTGTCTGAACCCTGCCTTCCGCCAGGAGCTAAAGCTGCTATTGGGCATGTGCTGGAGGAGGGGGCGTGGAGGGGTGGGGCCGGTGCTGGTGGCTCCGCCCTCCTGCGCACCCTGCCAGAGAGCCGCCTGGCCGGAGAGCCGCACCTGCTCTCGGCCGAGTCACGCCTCTTCACACCCGAGCCACGCCTCTTCTCGGCCAAGCCACTCCTCATCCTTTCACCAGCCTCCTAAAGACAGGCATGTCCTCTTCTCCGCTAGACATGCCCATAAAACAGACATTCTATCAGTGGAGCCCATAGTAGCTGTCAGTTAACTACAACTACCAGAATGCACTTGGGTTGGGATTGAGTGAATGATTGAGTTTATTTGACAATTAAAGACATGTAAAGTTGCTGCATTTGGAGGTGAGTCCTGTTGAAGGACTGCGTTATTAGCCAAATACAGTGGGAGCTCTTGAACAGGAAATGTGAGATCTTTAAACTTTCATGACAGCGCCACCTTCAGGAAGAAAGGTCTCACATGGATATGAGCAGGGGTTGGGGAGGTCTAGCAACAAATGCAACACCGAAACCAGCAATTGTTAGCACATACTGTATACACTGAGTTTACAAAACACTAAGGCACCTTCCTAATATTGAGTTGCACCCCCCCTTTTGCCCTCAGAACAGCCTCAATTCGTCGGGGCATGGACTCTACAAGGTGTCGAAAGCATTCCATAGGGATGCTGGCCCATGTTGACTCCAATGCTTCCCACAGTTGTGTCAAGTTGGCTGGATGTCCTTTGGGTGGTGGACAATTCTTGATACACACGGGAAACTGTTAAGCGGGAAAAACCCAGCATCATTGCAGTTCTTGACACAAACCGGTGCGCCCGTCATCTACTACCATACCCTGTTCAAAGGCACTTAAGTCTTTTGTCTTACCCATTCACCATCTGAATGGCACACATACACAATCCATGTCTCAATTGTCTCATGGCTTAAAAATCCTTCTTTAACCTGTCTCCTCCCCTTCATCTACACTGAATGAAGTGGATTTAACAAGTGACATCAATAAGGGATCATAGCTTTCACTTGGATTCACCTGGTCAGTCTATGCCATGGAAAGAGCAGGTGTCCTTAATGTTTTGCACACTCAGTGTATATTAGCAGAACAGCATTGTCGTGGCATAGACCGCGTTGCACTACATCTGTTGTAATTTATTTTTGTAAACCTGCAAAATGTCTCTGTCTAGTTCTGCTATCTCTTTTAGTTCTGGCTCTGTCTAGTTCTTCTATCTATTTAGTTCTGGCTCTGTCTAGTTCTTCTATCTCTTTAGTTCTGGCTCTGTCTAGTTCTTCTATCTCTTTTAGTTCTGACTCTGTCTAGTTCTTCTATCTCTTTAGTTCTGGCTCTGTCTAGTTCTTCTATCTCTTTTAGTTCTGGCTCTGTCTAGTTCTTCTATCTCTTTAGTTCTGGCTCTGTCTAGTTCTTCTATCTCTTTAGTTCTGGCTCTGTCTAGTTCTTCTATCTCTTTTAGTTCTGACCCTGTCTAGTTCTTCTATCTCTTTAGTTCTGACTCTGTCTAGCTCTTCTATCTCTTTTAGTTCTGGCTCTGTCTAGTTCTTCTGTCTCTTTAGTTCTGGCTCTGTCTAGTTCTTCTATCTCTTTTAGTTCTGGCTCTGTCTAGTTCTTCTATCTCTTTTAGTTCTGGCTCTGTCTAGTTCTTCTGTCATTGGACTTCAAAAGGCAAAGACACCACCTTGGAGTTTTGTCGTTTCAACAGCAGCTGTTTATTCCATAATCTGTTCATACAAAAATAATATTGTCTTAATTCTCGCTGATTGACATTGTCTCGCCCACTGCACACAAATTGTTATGTGTGGTGGATCCCTGCAAGCTTTTTATTGAGTTTTTGTTGAAGACAGAACTTTCTAACCAGTGGGGATGATGACTGTGAGCGTGATATTCCGCTCCCTGAGTTTCACTGCTGCTGTCGGGGAGTTGCAGGAAGGCGAGGGGCTGATGGAGCTAGAGTTTGAAGAAACAATCTGTAACTTTCACTTCCAGTCGAAAGTGCTATCCCTGCACTTTTGTATACTGTGGCGGTGGGTCTCGCATGGCAAATGTAACTCAAGGTTACCCACAGAATTTAAGTAAGGTTCTGTACATTTGCCAAGATCCACTCCTAAAGTTTACAAACAAGTGCAGGGGCAGCACTTTTAACCATTGACTGTAAACGAAAGTAACAGATCGAACCTTTCAAAATTGATTGAGTTCAGGACTGTGGGAAAGAAGAAAGTGGTAAACTATACTTGACAGAAGGTGTATACTCAACACATATGCTCATCAACAGGGATGAAGTAATGGAGGTGGGCTGAAGATTTTTTGCTCCAGACATTTCCTCCCTAAATCTGCTGGCAGTCCCTGCATAAGATACAGGTTGAAACATGTACAGCTGACTGCACATGTGGTGATAGCTATTAAAGATATTCTCTGGTACTTTTGTGGTCCCTGAAAATGTGCAGATATGTGACCACGTCATTGCTGTCTCTCGCTCTGCTGTGTGTGGTTCTTGCTAGCTGTCACTCAAATGACGAGGGGCTGAAGCTCATTGGCCGAAACTCAAATTGCTAAGGGCTGGCCCACGTGGGGGTAAATGTAGGGAAAGTTATGCCGCACAGCTTCCAAAAAACAGTCAGTTTCAAACTAGGGATTTCGTGGCTAATTGACATAAAATAGTAATTCTGCTCATAGATTATTTATGTACTGTATGTATACATATTGACACATCCAGCCCAAAGCGGGAGGTTAAAAAAATACTTTAAAAAATACTAGTTGCCAAAGTACCAGAGCATAAATATGCTTTCAGTTGGATAAATAAGTGAAAGTAACAGACCAAACCTTTCAGAACTGATTGAGTTCAGGACTGTGAGAAAGAAGAAAGTGGTAAACTATACTTGACGGAAGGAACCCTTTTGGTCTGGTCAAAAATAGTGCACTAAAGAGGAATAGGGTGACATTTGGGACACTTTCTATAATGAGAAGGCTACTGGTTATATGCTACATTATGCATTAGCTTGTTGGAAATTAGGTACTCAGTAACCTCGTCCCCAGGCACAATTACAGAGAGAGCCGGCTGGTGGGCAAGATGAGGCACTCAGAGTCAAAGGGTTCAGTGATACTGTTGATGGTACTGGTAACCAGACCTGGATACAATTTTATTTGTTTTCTTTAAAATACTTTATATCCATTTTATTTAGCTGACCAAGAGCACCAGGTGGGTGGGATTTGCACTTTTGGGACTATTCTATTGTAGGGCAAGTGAAATCAAGCACACTTAAAGTATGTGAAAGAAAACCAGTACCGTTTTCACCCAGACCTGATGGTGATTTGAATGACAGATTGTACATGTCTGTGATAACGTTTAGTTCTTTATTCATTTGAATGTTGTGCGGACCGGGTGAAGAGTGTGAGCATCTGTGACATGATGTTCATGTGTACAGACGATAATGATGGTGGTTTAAACCTGACATTTGAACATGCTTGTGTTAATGTTTGGTTTCATGTTCTTGTTTTGAATGTTTTAAATGTTGATGCTACGGTATACTGTGAGTTGATGGTAACATCAGGCATGAGTATCTGTAATATTATGATTTTGTGATGTAAATGTGATATGGGATCTGAATTATGAATTCTCCCTCTATCTGTGCTTTCTGAGATCCATTGCCTTAACTCATAGTGCACATGTTTTTGTCGTGTACATGCCTTGCTCATAAAAGACTCCACGTTCCTTTTGAGATATTTATCAATTTGTTCATGAATTATGATTCTCCACCAATTATTGTGTTTTAGATGTGTCTGTGTTTGTAGTATTAGATATAAGTGATTCAAAGTCCTGTCCTTCTTTAAAAAAGTGTAAAATGTATATTTTTACTTTACATGGTCAGCCCTGCACCAGCCAGATAGTGTGTGTGTGTGTGTGTGTGTGCATGCGTGTGCGTGCGTGAGTGTGTGCAGATGCTTGCATGTGTGGGTCGGTATTGCCAAAGGGTTTGAGTAAAGTTTCTGTTCTGGTTTAGCTCTTTAGTAGTGTATTATGACTGGCTGATTGTTAACAGAGCAATTGGTCAATATGTTCATTATCCAACCCCCTTGTTGGTTTGAACTTTTTCTCTTTTCAAAAGCCATTAAAGTATGCCATGTGACAACGATGGGTTGGTGTGATTCATAGATAATGGTATCGTTTTGTGCACAATTATTTCTGATCTCCCTTTCTTCTTCCATTAAGAGTCTCTCTGTGTGTGTGTGTGTGTAGCCAATTTTTCTGAACTCCCACTCTGCTACTATTCATGGGAGTGTGAGTCATTGTGTCGAGGGAACGTGAGGTCAGTCACATGAATGAGCGCAGAGCATTTCATGTACGGCACATGAACCACTTAAAGAAGAAGTTACAGGTCTGTGAGGTCTGTGAGAGCCAGAAATCTTGCTTGTTTGTAGGTGACCAAATACTTATTTTCCACCATAATTTGCAAATAAATTCATTAAAAATCCTACAATGTGATTTTCTGGATTTTTTTCCTCAATTTGTCTGTCATAGTTGACGTGTACCTATGATGAAAATTACAGGCCTCTCTCATCTTTTTAAGTGGGAGAACTTGCACAATTGGTGGCTGACTAAATACTTTTTTTCCCCACTGTAGAACATAGAAACATAGAACATAGATCGGCAGCAGCTAGTATTCTGGTGACGACGAACGCCGAAGCCTGCCCGAGCAAGGAGGAGGGGCAGCCTCGGCAGAATCTGTGACACTGCTTTATAAGATCCATTGCCTTAACTCATAGTGTACATGTTTTTGTCATATACATGCCTTTCTCATAAAAGACTCCACGTTCCTTTTGAGATATTTATCAATCAGCCCTGCATCAGCCAGATAGTGTGTGTGTGTGTGTGTGCAAGTGTGTGCACATGCTTGTATGTGTGGGTCGGTATTGCCAAAGGGTTTGAGTAAAGGTTCTGTTCTGGTTTTGCTCTTACGACTGGCTGATTGTTAACCAAGCAATTGGTCAATATGTTCATTATCCAACCAATCTCTGTGTGTGTCAGTCTATTTTTCTGAACTCCCACTGCTACTATTCATGTGAGTGGGAGTCATTGTGTCCAGGGAACAAGAGGTACAAGGTCAATTATATTGAATGTACAGTACTGAAAGATGTTATTGGAAATGTGGCAACAAAGAAGCACAAACACGGTGACTTGGGGGACTTTAGTTGAGTTGCTCTGTAAGATCTGAGAGAGCGAGACCAGCGATGAACTTGTCCAATCATGGCCACAGGAGGTAGGGGTGCTGAGGGTGCTGCAGCACCCCTTGAAAAATCAGAATAAAAAAAAGTGCACTGAGCCTTTACTAGTCCTGTATTAGCAGACCAATATAGCCGTCTGTAGTGCGGGCAACAAAAACAAATTCTGTCCCCCTCACAAAAAGAATGCAGCATCCTCACCCCCAAAACACCTTCCTGCAGCTACAGTGCATTCGGAAAGTTTTCAGACCCCTTGACTTTTTCCACATTTTGTTTCATTTCAGCCATATTCTAAAAATGATTAAATAAATAAAAAATACACACGATACCCCATAATGACAAAGCGAAAACAGGTTTTTACACATTTCTGCTAATTTATATCACAGATTATTGATAGGCCTATCTTGATGTGACTCACACTGCTGCTCTCATTTATTTGCGCCTTACGGATTGTGGTTGTTGTGGATGGCTGTTCACAAATGTATATGTGTATTTTAACCCAATAATAGTTGAATTGAAAAAGTTTAAGCTGCCTATCAATCATTGTGATTGAATTCATTACGGACACCGTTTACCGTTTAAGAACCAATCTGAAGCAAACGGAGCAAAACGAGAGTGATAATTTGACAAATTGAGGTAGCTCACCGTTTTGTTCCATTTGCTTCCATTTAAGAAATGTTTTGCAACAGAATCTGAGTAATGAATACGCCCCAGTGGCCAGCCAGTGAAAAATGCGGTCTTGCAACAGCTGCATAGTGTGGATCCCAGCCTATGGAAAACAAGTTTGAGTTCCCCCCGTGGTATTGTGCTCCATACTATCAAAAACAAGTTTAATTTAAGAAGACCACGAGTGGGGCTTTTATTTTCATCATGGAAATTACCATCTAGTTTTTCACATGCTTTACCATCTAGTTTCAAACTTTTAGGTAGTGTTCAAAGCATGCCTTTCCAAGAACACATTTCTTTTCAACTCCAAGCAATGAGCCCAATCAACCCTCCATGACCCCAAAAAACAAAACAAAAAACAGAGTAGGCGAATTAGTCCTTAGTCTTTGGTTTATGCTCAGGTAAAACAATTTGGCTAAGCCACACTGAGTGTACAAAACATTAGGAACATCTGCTCTTTCCATGGCATAGACTGACCAGGTGAATCCAGATGAAAGCTATGATCCCTTATTGATGTCACTTGTTAAATCCACTTCAATCAGTGTAGGTGAAGGGAGGAGACGGGTTAAATAAGGATTTTTGAGCCTTGAGACAATTGAGACATGGATTTTGTATGTGTCCCATTCAGAGGGTGGATGGGCAAGACAAAATATTTAAGTGCCTTTGAACGGTGTATGGTACTAGTAGGTGCCAGACGCACCGGTTTGTGCTTCCCACACTCAACAGTTTCCCCTGTGTGTCAAGAATGATACACCACCCAAAGGACATCCATCTAACTTGACACAACTGTGGGAAGCATTGGAGTCAACATGGGCCAGCATCCCTGTGGAACACTTCCGACACCTTGTAGAGTCCTGCCCTGAGGAATTGAGGCTGTTCTGAGGGCAAAAGGGGGTGCAACTCAATATTAGGTAGATTTTAGATTTAGATTTTAGTCATTTAGCAGACGCTCTTATCCAGAGCGACTTACAGTTAGTGCATACATTTTTTATTTATTTTATATATATATTTTGTAGTATTCTTTTTTTTTTTTTTTTTTTTTTATACTGGAATCGAACCCACAACCCTGGCGTTGCAAATGCCATGCTCTCTAAGGTAGGTGTACCTTAATGTTTTGTACACTCAGTGTATATTTCAATATTTCCTATTCTTAAAGATCAAGGGGTATCCAATTAATTGGAATGATAAGATTACAATTAAGATAAGATAAGATTAAGATAAGATATATCCTAATTGTAGTATTATCTGTAGTAGAAAGCAATGGGTTAAAAGAAGCCTACATAACCAACCCATAAAGTAAAATGCAACATTGATTTATGGCCTGCTATGTAAACTCTAACATTGATTTATCCTGCAATAGATGTTGTTCAATTGGTAATATACATTTTTGTCTTCTTCTAATGCCTCTTAAGCAGGTTGACTTTTATTGGGATTAGTCTTGTCTCTAAGGCAGAACTGAGCGATTTCCACTAGATGGGTCAGCTGCAAAGTCAAAATTGGCTATATTGTAAATAGCCATCACTAGCCGGGTACCACCCGGCTACTCAAACCTGCACCTTAGAGGCTGCTGCCCTATATACATAGACATGGAATCACTGTCCACTTTAAATAATGGAACACCAGTCACTTTAATAATGTTTACATACTGCTTTACTCATCTCATATGTATATACTGTATTCTATTCTACTGTATTTAGTCAATGACACTCCGACATTGCTCGTCCTAATATTTATATTTATGTATTCCATTCTTTTACTTTTACTGTTAGATTTGTGTGTATTGTTCTGAATGGTTAGATACTACTGCACTGTTGGAGCTAGGAACACAAGCGTTTCGCTACACCCGCAATAACATCTGCTAAATATGTGTATGCGACCAATAACATTTGATTTGATTTGATTTGTGATTGATCAGAGGTAATTTCATGTACCAAAAGGACTTTTAAGTATCTGAGCTGTCAATCACTATGGCCCCCGTTGCCACGGCAACAATTACTTATTATGCATGTATAAAACATTTTCCTCTCTGTCCTTCTCTCTCCCTTCTCGCTTCTACTGTTTCTGTCACTATCTCTCCCTCCCACTGAAAATAATCAATAGTCTTTTTCTCAGAGTGACTCAGAGAGGGAGGAACGTTGTCAATCATCCAGTACTTTATTTAGCACATTATCAAACCATTATCCCATATCTTGTTTTTGAGATGAAGTGGTACACAAGCTTCTCGGAACTGCATGTCCTGTTGCTCATGAATCATTTACAGTTCACAAGCATCTGATTCGCTAAGAGAACATGGTTCTGAGAACTCTCTCCTCTGCGTCATGATGATGAAAGGCAGTAAAGTGAGCTCCAAAAGTATTGGGACATTGACACATTGAATTTGTCCTTTATCGCTATAGCCCATAGAAACACATTGAATAACACATTCATAAATGGCAAAACAGAAAGTCAAATAATAAATCATAATTAACAAGGTTTTAAAGTGTATGTCCTACTATATCTGAGAGATATAAGAAAATGTAATATTTTAGACGCATGTCTGGTCACGATATTTTTGGCACATTTGACCCCCTATGCACTTTTTACATTCTGGTACTGGGTTACCTTCAGACGACTCTCCTGAAGCTTGTGTGAGTCATAGAGCAGAACCTTCATGTTCGGGAGAGTCTTCCCTTTCGATATTGGTGACATATTAGTTTGTAGCTCCAACGGTTCGGTCTGGACAGTCGGTTTTGTGAGAAGACCTCTTCGAAATGAGGACGTCTGTGACAGAGAGTTCAGACAACTGCTGTAAAGCTTGGGGATGTTGTAGGAGTGAGTCTCCCCTTTCGATATTGATGATATATTAGTTTGTAGCTCACACGGTTCGGGTTTAACAGACAATTTCGTGATGATTTTATTGTCTGGATACTCTCATGAGTAGAAAAAGCCCGCTTTCACAAGCCAGTAAGTCTAGCATAAACACACGTGGAGCTATTCAATATTCAAAATGACGTCACCGTGTGACGCACGGATGCATCAATCGACTCTAGGTTTTTTTTAACCCTTATTCTAAACTCTACCTTAACCGTAGCCTTAGCAAGTAGTTGCTTATCAACAGTTTGTTAATAGTATGAGCATCTGAAGAGCATCTATATCAAAATAATGTTTGACCAAAACTGCTCCTGAGGAGTGACTGATAGGTCAAGATTGTGCGCTCAACTGTTAGTAAATAAAAGTGAAAGCGTAGTTTCGGTGCTGTAGTTCTGGAGGACTTTTAACTGGAAGGAATGACAACTGCCAACATCCACAAACTGACTCTTTTCAGTTATTTCAGAGCAGCAGTCTCAAGGTTGTGTTTCAGCTATGAGTTGAATAGCTGTTAGGGAACAAGGATAAAGATTTTTTTAAATACTCAGCACTTCTACTTCAAGACACATACTCTACAGGACCTTGAACAGCTCCTTAATATTCCACTTTACAGGACCTAGGACAGCTCCTGCACTCTGCTCTACTCTACAGGACCTTGAACAGCTCCTGCACTCTGCTCCACTCTACAGGACCTTGAACAGCACTATTAAATCCATTATTAACGGAAAGAATATGGCACCACAACAAACCTGCCAAGAGAGGGCCGCCCACCAAAACTCACGGACCAGGCAAGGAGGGCATTAATCAGAGAGGCAACAAAGAGACCAAAGATAACCCTGAAGGAGCTGCAAAGCTCCACAGCGAAGATTGGAGTATCTGTCCATAGGACCACTTTAAGCCGTACACGCCACAGAGCTGGACTTTACGGAAGAGTGGCCAGAATAAAGCCATTGCTCAATGAAAAAAATAAGCAAACACGTTTGGTGTTCGCCAAAAGGCATGTGGGAGACTCCCCAAACATATGGAAGAAGGTACTCTGGTCAGATGAGACTAAAATTGAGCTTTTTGGCCATCAAGGAAAACGCAATGTCTGGTGCAAACCCAACACCTCTCATCACCCTGAGAACACCATCCCGGCAGGGTTATAGGTTGAGAGCTTTTGTGAAAGAGCACAGTTAGAAAGATATGGCATATAGAAGCAAACCGGATGGACATCATGAAAATGATCGGAGAGGTTGAGGGTACATTTACATTTTAGTCATTTAGCAGACGCTCTTATCCAGAGCGACTTACAGTTAGTGAATACATATTTTTTTTATACTGGCCCCCCGTGGGAATCAAACCCACAACCCTGGCGTTGCAAACACCATGCTCTATCAACTGAGCTACATCCCTGCCAGCCATTCCCTCCCCTACCCTGGACGACGCTGGGCCAATTGTGCGCCGCCCATGAGTCTCCCGGTCGCGGCCGGCGGCGACAGAGCCTGGATTCGAACCAGGATCTCTAGTGGCACAGTTAGCACTGCGATGCAGTGCCTTAGACCACTGCGCCACTCAGGAGTACAAGAGGGTAGAGGAAGTTCAGGAGTAAAAACAAACAAAATAAAATTATTGTAAAATTGACTGTGTCCATTAAATGTATATAGTATGTATAAGCTAGAAGTACAGGCCTAAGCGTTGTTGTTCACTAGTTTACTCCAATTAGGGAAGGGGTGGTGGTCTTGGAATGTAATAAAGGGAAATATGTTTAAAAAAAGGATATGTGTATATATATGTATATGTATATGTATGCATGTATATATATATATATATATATATATATATATATATATATATATATATATATATATATATATATACTGTATATTTGCGAGAGAAAAAAACATATGGGGGATTGGAAGTGATGCAGACAATTACATTGATGGAAGTTACAATCTATCAGCAATATTAAAGCTGATCTACCCCCCCCCCCAAAAAAAATGTAATACTAAAAAAAATAATAATAAATAAATAAATAAAGTAGCTTAAAAACGTGACTTTTCTGCTGCTTCCCTCACTCGGATCGGTTCTGGATCTGACCATATCTATACGGAACCAGTCTAGTTGTCCTCGGGTTCGTTTGGAACGGGTCTCTATATTTTAAAATAGAATAATGCATATCGGGTTCAGGTGGGAAAGCCCCAGGTCAATTTTGGAACAGGTCCAACTTTTTGGATCCTCTACACGACCTTGGACAGCAACCCCTGACTAGAATGTCTTTCATCCCCACCCTCCAACCTCGCAGTTCCATGGACAGCTCCTAACCACTCCATATCACAGCACTTGAAGGCACTTGGTAGTGCAATCTCCCAGCTTCAGAGTATTGGACAATCACATAGCAGAGATAATAGCCTGCCTCAAAAACTGCACCAATCAGAAGTGGTGAAGCCAGCATCCTCTGGCCAGCTACTGCTGCGGTCCATTTCTCTATCCTTCTCCTCCCCCTAAAGTGTTCAATCATGGACTGACTCGTATGAAATATGGTGAAAACACCTCTGGTAAAAGTATAAGGTCTTTCCATGTTGCAAAAATAAACCATTGTTCAATGCTTTATGTTTGGCATTATGCTACAAAGCAGAAAGTATTGTATAATGGTTTGTTAGCACTATTCCCAGTGCCACCAATACAAATACAAGGAAGAGCAGGAATCTCATGAAAGTGAAGTGTATTCAGAAACAAAGAGATTGCATGTAAATCAACCACAATCCCCCAACAACACAAAAATGAAGTTACAAAATCCAAGCCCCCCCAAAAATCTAGAGACAATACCCAATCAATGCAGACTGTGAGCAAATACAACCAGCAGAGCAAAGGAAGAAAAATTATTGATCTTACCACTTCAGCTGACTCTGTGTAAAGTATTCCAAACAAAAGTCAGCCACAGAAAGGAAATTGCAATCCACTAGGCCTTAGAAAAAGGCTGTAATCTACAATGGTAGTCCACAATGTTATTGAAATGTTCTCAGCCTCAAACAAATCAGTTTTTCTTTTCCTGTGTTCTCCCCACATGCCACACCCCAATACCTATTTCACAAACCAGGAAGTGGTTTAGGGTGTGGCTATAGTATAGAGGGGAGTGACCAGGCAGCTCCAGGGTGGTGTCCCCTAGGTACAGATCTAGGATCAGCTTTCCCTGCCCTAATCCTGACTTTAAATGCAAAACTCACCCAAGATCATTGTCTAGGGTGCAACTTCACCCTACAGTGACTGAACAGTGCCTACAACCTACACCCATGTTAAAGCGTAACTACAAACCCAACTTCTTCCTGTTCCTTTTATTTTACTTCCTGTTGGGAAACCTGAAAAGTGTGTGTTTCATAAGAGGTAGTCATATTTCAATGACTCATTAATAGGGTCAAAACACTCTCATCCATCCTAACAAGCTCTACCATAGCTGATAGTGAGAAAAAACCTTGTCATCTGCTTCGCTGTCTGGCAGCCCTGTCATCTCCAGCCCACACACACACAGTGAACCTATTTACATGCTGTTAAATATGCATTGTGAAGTATTTCACCAAGGTTATTTATAATTGCAACTGAGGGCTGGTATTAACAGTTTTATCATTAGGAAATTTGGTGACCAAATCACGGTAAGTCAATTATCACAGTAATGCATGCCCTGTGTGTTATTATTGTTTAAGAGTGCACGCACGCACACACACACACATATCTGTACTTAGGGGACACTTCACACACTTCACACACACACACACACACACACACACACACACACACACACACACACACAACACACACACAACACACACACACACACACAAAAGTGGAGTATAGTGCAGGGTGCACTCTGATTTATTATTTCGGCCTCCTGTAAGAATATATAATACCACTCTGCAGGTAATAGCCTTTCATTTTACAGTGAATGGGAAATTATTTTTTCTGTAATTTTGAATGACAAAGGGAATCAACAATAGGACAGATATAGGCTCTTGTCTGTAAATGTAACCCTGGGATACTGTACAAATGCATTTGGTATTGCAAAGTTTCTGTATCCATACCAACTAGATGGCTTTTAAGCAAAGTCAAATGCATGGCAAGTTATAACACGTTTTTCGGCTAGCTGAAACAATCTCCTAAATTTGTAATGTTGGCTAAGTAAAATGTGTGTTGAATCCCAACTGTGCACATGCAAGTACACTCTAAAAAGTAAAGGTTCCTGGAGGATCCTTTAGGGGTTCTTCAAATTGAAACTGTGGGGGAACACCTATAAGTTCTTCGAATAACTCTTTAAAAGGGTTCTTCAAAGAACCCCTTTTAATGGATCCTCTAAGAACCTTTTGAAGAACCTTTTGGGGTTCATTTTTTAACTACACCCCCCTCCCCTATTATTAGTATTAGTAGTAATATGCTTAACAATAACAACAATAACACAATATTTTAGTTGTCAGTGTTTATTAGGATTTCAGTGGCAAAGCAGAATAAAAAATAACAAAATATAAGGTAAACTCCCAGCAGAGCCCCAAGTCCAATGGGTATATCCTCTGGCATGTTGATGTTGGCATGTTGATGTTAATGTGCTGATGTTCTTCGTATCCATAGCCAGAATGATTTTGCAGTGCAAGGTGATCGAACAGGTTTCCTGTTATATTCATCAGAGGTGTACGAAGGGTGAAGTCTGTGAATCCAAAAAATAGTAATTATACAGATGATTAACAAAACATGCACACGACAGTATTCATACCTTGATTTTGTGGTAAATGTGAATGAAAAAAACTATTTTGATAATGGTTTTCATACACATAACTTGTCCATAATGTAGAGGCCTATGGGATTTTCATTGAAGTGGTAAGGGAGGAGGATGGTACATATGATCTGCATAACATACTAATACCAATTGACATACCTTTGTATGCCTCCTCGTCTGTAAACCTGCAGACACAGGCAGTTCAGTAATCTGCACCCAATACAGCTAGCCTTCAACATATTCTTATAGCCTACAGTACATATTCTCACCTCTTTGTTGATTGATATCCATTGAATTGTATCCATTTTCTGTTTTGCACAAATATGAAAAGATAGATGGTATCATCATAAAACAATATCAATTTAGATCATACAAGGGACAAACCTTACCTTAAATGAGGAGATCTTTACATTTTTTCAGTTAAGTGCCTGCACCTGCTATCCTTTCAAATTAAAATCAAAATGTTTCAGTTGGGCAGTTAGGTTCCTGCAAGAACCCCCACCAACTAATGAGGTTCCTCGATGAACCCCACCTCCTATGGGGTTCTTGGAAGAACCTTTTGGGTGCAATTTTCAGTGCCAAGAACCCTAAGGTTCTTCAAAGAACTTTGAGGATCTTAGAAGAACTCTTGTTGAACCCCTAATTTTTTGAGTGTATGGACTCTTTAGTTTTTCTGCATTTCGATATCCCCAATGTTAGCATTGTAGGGCAGCCGACCCTTTGGACTGAATATTCCCTCCAGAATAATCCCTCCCTCTTTTTATCAGTCCATCCTCAGTAGCATTCTCAGTCACAGCATGCTCTAGTCAGACACAGTGTAAGTCCCAACAATTTCTCCTGAAGTGAACACTGGTTCACTACTTCCCACAAAGTTTCCATCATATTTCTTATATCAGTCCTTTCTTTTCAAATCAGTGAAGTAAAGTGATCAAGTGCACACTTTGGAAGGAAGGAGAGATAATTGGGACATAGCCACAGCATTCCTCCAGCCAAACCCCATATGTAGCTCTGACATATGTTTTGGTTGAAGTGATAGGGTTAACTGTCTCCCAGGCCTCTTTTGATTTTGTCTTAAAGATACAATTTCAAAACAACCTTGAAGGCTTATTTGTAGAGATGCTGCTGAGACATCTCATGCAGGATTTTGATCCAATATCTCATTACAAACTGAAGCTTTGAATTCTACGAACAGTACTGTTGCCAGATGATGTTGCTTTGCATTCTGTGTACTGCATATTTTGAATGTGCCTAACTGCTGCAGGAAACCAATTTGGTGACATTTTAACTGCATAACTGGTGACATTTTAACTGAATGCAACCGCCAACCCAGAACACTGAAAGTCTCACAGGTAGCTCTCATTCCATCTTATAATTTGCAGCTCACATTTCACTTTCAGTTTGGGGGTTTGCCTTCACACTCACTGTCAGGGTAGACCTGCCCTGGGGCCAGCACTGTAATCCAGCCAACATATCTTGCTGCCCTCAATGGCAGGTCAACCTTGAACGTGATTGTGCCCAAAAAATAGTTACTCTAATAGTTTTGCAAAAACGTTTGTCATGTATTCCTTATTTTTTAACTTCCCATGTTATACAGTCACCATCAGTGGTGTGTATTCATGGATGCCAAGGGTAGCCAGGCTTCCCCAAAACATTTACCAATAATAAAATTAATAACCATAAAATAATTATCCTTCATTATCCTTCAATTCGCAAGAGACTGAATGTATCTCACCGGAGAAAGCATCCGAGTGAAACAGCAACCCTCTGTCTCTGTATATGTAGCACATCTATCTGATGCTGTCTTGTCAAAAAGAGTATGATATTGTTGCCACCCGCAGCATGGAATGCAAGGGATGCCAGCAAGCATTTGGCCTCCCTTGATAAATAAATTATACAATAATAGCCGGTCAGTGTTGAGCTAAACTGAGTGAGCTCAACTGTGAATGGTCCTGGCGCACTAAAAGAAAGTGTCACAGGAAGCCAGTTTGGATTTGGCTTCACACCAATCACATCACATCAAGCCAAATATCATTGACAGAAGAAATCTTGAATTGTTGCATCTCGTTGTGTTGTTGTCCTCCGGTGGCTAGCTAGCTAAAATTGGCCCTTTCCTAAATTAGCCATGGTCGGAGATAGGGATTTAGACTTGTGGTTTTACTTAATTCTCCTTACTGGCCAATGATTATAACGGCGATTCTGATCCAACCATACATTTATACATTGTGCCTCTGGCCTCAGTGGATGGAAGTTCAATATGTAGCTAGATGTAGTAGGCTAATGTTAACTAGCTGGCTAATCGTTGCCCATGAAATGCTAGCGAGCAATCATTTTAGCCAGGTAGCCTAGGACAACAAAAACTAAAAGTGTGTTCTGTATTACAGAGTCATAGACTGTTTCAGCAACATGAAAGAGAGGACGATGGCATTGGCGTTTTTCTACAAGTAGGGTGAGTAATTTTTTTTCTACCACCATTAAAATATGAAAATACTGATCAGATTACCGGGAAACACACACACACACACACACACACACACACACACACACACACACACACACACACACACACACACACACACAGAAATCAGTCCCATGGACAGCCACATAATATTTAGCTTACGTTGATTGGACTAAATAGTTTTTTGGAATGTTTTAGTTGTCACTGTATTAGACTAAGCATAGGTGATTTGATGATGTTGACATGTTGAAGTTGAAAGGGTGCTGGAATAGTGGAGGCAGCTCCTGTTTTCTTTGCGACTTGTGGTAACTCTCCAGTGTTCTAAATCAATAGTTGTTTAGTAGTCCGAAAATCTAGGAAACATTACCTTGATTGACCATGCTGTAGGTCATGTAACTGTTTGTTACATGCAATATGCTTTGTGGACTCCACCGGACAGAGGTTGCTCTCCGGTTTTGTGATGAAACAAAGGTGTGGTTGAATATATTCTGGCACTGTGTCTTCTTATTGTCTCGGCCTTAGGCCTATATATCACAGTAGCAAAGCATATGACTAACAGGTTATAGAGCAAACAATGCAATTATCACAACACATAAGTTGTAATATGGCTTTTTTTCCCTGGCTTGGCTTCCCCAGTGATTTTACACATGCACCGCTACTGGTCATTACCTTTACCACTAGGTGATGGCTATTGCACTGGCACCTTGTATGTTCAGTTTTTTATCTTCATTAGGATTTGGACAGACAGTTTTTAATCAACCGATTATAAAATGCAACAGAGCATACAGCAGAGTGCAAATTATACCGTGACATTCGTGATCTATATTATTTTCACGGGACTTCCTATGTGCGAAACATTCTTATGGGACTAATAGTAAAGACGTATTTTAACGTTAAACATCTACTACCTTTTAATGTGGCATGAACACAACCAGTCATGATGTTTTCATCTGATTGTCAAACAAATCACTTCCAAACAGTGCACTGTGCACCCGCCATTTGATGAAGGGAAAGAGACATGATCATCTATTACAAAACACCAAAAAGTGTAATGACATTCAGCGATTGTCAACAGGCCTACACTCTTGTAGCCTGAATTAATTGATGCTTCTTGCTCACAAATTGAAAAAGGGGTGAAATACGGGACGCAAATACAGCTGTGTCTATCCTGAGCTCATCAGCGCAGGAAACTCTGAGGGCCCTATTGATACAATGTTGCAAGTTTGCTAGCAAAAGCTCAAGACAGACAGAGAAAGAGGAAGACAGGGGGAGTGGAGAGATGAATGCGATTGAATCAACTGTCACGGGATTAAACCATGACAGAGAGGCGGGGTGTTTGTTAAATTTGGAATAAGCTTTTATTTTCATATGTACCACTATAGCAGTACAAAATTGCATTTAAACAAATAGGAGAATAGTTAAATCAGAGGCTGATAGTTGTAGTCATTATTTAGTATATAATAATTAAAAGTCAATGTATTCTACAGGTAGATTACAAATACAAATTGATTGTTGGGGTTGCTATGATTACGTGTGTCTTCAAGATCTTCCAAAAATAAGACCAAAACAAAGTATATAACATGTGCAACTGGGTTCCTCTCTTGGAATTAATTCAACATATTATAGAATGTGGGTCACAGTGTCCAGGGCTAAACACACAAAGAAAGTTGTATAATGTTACCACCAAATCGGTAAAAGTGTAGATATGTGACTCTGCATCAACATTATAAAAAGGCAGAGTATGTTTATCACAGTCTAGGAACACTCCCACTACAGAGAGCTCTTCTCTCACAGTTACTGGTGTTTGAGGGTTAGTATTGACATGGAAACCTTTTTCTTATTAGTAAGAAAGAATCCAGACACCACACTGAGGTTTTAGAGGGATCACATATCTTCTGTCAGCATCTTCTCTGGCCACACCAATATACCATGACAGTTCACAAGGTAGAGAGACAGAGGAGCCTGACCATGCGTGACTGGACCATCAAGGACTGACACAGAGAAGTAATCTAACGCTTGGGTAAGAGATACAGTTATAGAGATGGACAGCCAGGTCACCCGTGATAAATGTCAGTATTTGATGTCCATACATGTCTGAGGACGTCGAGAGATGACGTTGAAACCGGCCACTACGGGCAACATTGAGCGCTGTTACCTTCAAGTAGGTTTTGAATTATTTTGTTTATCAACCACATTGAAAACATACATAGATGAAGGGTCCTGCTGTAATGTGGAATCCTGCCTTTTGGGTCATATTTGTCCTATTGGATCAGCCTCCTGTCCATCATGTTTATCCAGCGAATATGAAGTGTGAAAAGAGACCAAGTAACATAGAGCACCTGTGAGGCTCAACTCTGGTCCATCAGACATTGAACCAGGTTGATTATTACTGCTATCTTGCTGGCCAGAAAAGGGTACATTTAGCAAACAGCCATTGTAGAAAAATACAGTACAAATACAAATGACTTATTCTGTCTGGAAGAATACAAAATTCATAGAATTCATGAAATTTGAAGGTATAAATAAAACACAATTTAAAAATCACAACAACAAAAAAGGTGAATTTTATTTGTCATATGCGCCAAGTACAACAAGTGTAGATTTTACAGTGAAATGCTTATCTATAATATTAGATAAGAGAAACACAAAAAATTTAAACTGCATGAAGAGAAAATGCATATCATGTTTAGTTGGTTTTTACAGCACTTGATGTGCACATCAGCTGAGATGGGAACTATTCATAGTGTACAGTATCTATTATTATCATGTAGCCACTGAAGTTGCTAAGTATGTTGTGTCAGCTCACCTGTAGAATTTGTCAACATTTTGCAGTATTATATTTTCAAAGTCAATTTCTACTGTATTTTCCATAAACTAATTACATTTATTCAATATCAGAATGTTTTATGTCAACATAATTCATAATTCAATTTTGCGGACAAACACCTTTACTTAAGAGGATTCACATCAAAGAAACTCACTGCAGGTAGAAAACGATACATTATTTTGAAATAACTTATGATTGTTGTAATCAAATAATAAACCAATGAAAACATTTCAAATTGATGCAACTGAAAGTTTATTTGCTAGTGAATTTCACGTATTAAACTGTGGCTGTGTATTTTAATATAAGTCTTAGACAACAGTTATAACACGTTTTTATATAGACTCTGTGCCTCTTTTATATTCAGTAACATGTCCATTGTTGTAGCATGTTTTTACCTTTGTCATCAGAGTTATTCAACTGTTAAGGGACAGGTGTCATGTAACCCAGGGCTGAATACAGCGAATAATGTTTTAGATGACACATTAGCAAAACTGTAGAGAAGTATGTTTTCCATCATAATAGTCTCCTGAGTGGCGCAGTGGTCTAAGGCACTGCATCGCAGTGCTAACTGTGCCACTAGAGATCCTGGTTCGAATCCAGGCTCTGTCGCAGCCGGCTGCGACCGGGAGACTCATGGGCGGCGCACAATTGGCCCAGCGTCGTCCAGGGTAGGGGAGGGAATGGCCGGCAGGGATGTAGCTCAGTTGATAGAGCATGGCGTTTGCAACGCCAGGGTTGTGGGTTCGATTCCCACGGGGAGCCAGTATTAAAAAAAATATATATGTATTCACTAACTGTAAGTCGCTCTGGATAAGAGTGTCTGCTAAATGACGTAAATGTAATAAAAGGAAAGCATATGTCTGTCACAATCTAAGAACACTCCCAGTTGTTGAGGGAATGTATTTTCCAGATTCTGGTAGGTCTGTTGATGTTAACAGGCTTTCATTTCCAGAGATTGGCATTGGAGGGTCAGCAGGGACTCATATGTAAAAACCCAGCAACCATTCTCATAGGTTAACGGGGACAACATCACTTGTTAGGGTGGCTGTGTCGGTGGCTACTGCTTCCAATAACGAATATAGAAAAACGTCCCACTTCACCTCCACTTCCCAGTATATATGCCCAGAGCTGAAGCTCTCCTCACTAAGGACATGATAAAAATAAACACAATTTACCTCCGACAAGAGTCGTTTCTTCTATTAAATGAAAAGGTTAAAAAGTAAATGTGTAGAAATATACAAAATAGTATTGAAAAAAGACAGAAGTCATACCTTCTGGCCTCTCAGTAGATTATTTTTTTTATCTGCGGGTAACAAGTGGATTGACACTAATATTAATAAAGGTCATACAATATTACTTTGTTAAAATGTATTGTTTTAGGGATGTTTTTAATGTTGTCATTAAATCTAACACTATTTTACTATCTCCCAGTGACATCTATGCATGACTAAGTGAAAGTTACACTTAAAGGCAGTGTAGCGACTATTTCTCAATGCCAGAAACACATATAATAGTACTTTAGAGCACCCCAAGAAAACATTCCCAAATTACAAACTCTTAAATCAATTGTTATAATATTATAAAGTTTTGCTTAAAGTTAGGTTTGAGGTTTCTATCCAAATCAGCTATAACTTCGGAAACAATCCCACAACGCCCCGCGGTCAGCGTCACATGACGAATGAAAAACTTTATAAAATTTGTGAAAATGAGGCGGCTGAATTGGGCATCTACTCGTTAATCTGCGGGTAACATTTAATTCCTGAGAAATTCCACGGCTATCAACAATGGAAGGAGTGCTTCAGGAAGAAGTTGCTTCTCAAAGTGGATGCTGTCCCTACCATCAACAGCCAGCAGTACCAGCAGAGACCATGAGAATGGAAGTGAACCGGGTAAGTGAAAGAGCTAGCTAGCTATAGCGCATAAGTGCTATTGTGCATAAGCTCGTGTCTTCCATCACTAATAAAACTAACCATATGTAAACATGTCCGCCAGCTGTCGGTAGATAACTGCTGATGCTGTCATACTATAGATTGTATAAGCCTATGGGAAAGAGTAGGCTTGGCCGCAACAGAGGTCACTGTTACTGTATAGAGATGCAGACAGTGTCGAAGTAACAAAAGTTTATTACAAAAACAGGGGGCAGGCAAACGACAGGTCAAGGGCAGGCATAGGTCAGTAATCCAGATCAGAGTCCAAAAGGTACAGAACGGCAGGAAGTCTCAGGGTCAGGGCAGGCAAAGGTCAATAATCCAGGGTGGTGTGACAAGGTTCTGTACGGCAGGCAGGCTCAGGGTCAGGGCAGGCAGAATGTTCAATACCAAGAAAACTAGAACTTGAGAAAGACAGGAGCAAGGGGAAAAATGCTGGTAGGCTTGACGAAACAAAACGAACTGGCAACAGACAAACAGAGAACACGGGTATAAATACACTGGGGATAATGGGGAAGATAGGCGACACCTGGAGGGGGGTGGAGACAATCACAAAGGTAAAACAGATCAGGGTGTGACAATATTGTCCTTTTGCTCGTTTGATGACTCTGAAGAGGTCATAGTGTTACTTCTTGCACTTGTTCCTGTCCTCCGCCGTAGCCTCAGGGTTTTATGGGGTAGCCCTGTATTTTAAAGGAATTTTTCTGGCAACCAGAAAAGCAGCCTCTGGATGTAAGTTTTCCTGCTTGTTTATAGCCTCATTCAGGGAGGTGGAAGGGTCGGCATTTGACCATCAGGTATTCCAAGACGGGTAAACAATGGGTTGACACTTCCACCGCGCTCGAGAAGAAAAACCTCTCCCCCTGTCGATTTTCCTGACTCCACTGTCCTGTCCGCACAGTGAATGGAGAATCCATTGAGATAGCTGTGGGCCCCCCACGGTGGGGGGGTATCTTGTACGAGAGCCATGTTTCAGAAAAGCAGAGAATATTGCAGGTACGAGAGTCCCCTTGGTAGCAAATCTGCGATCGGAGGTCATTCATGTTTTGGCCAGTAGTATGGAGGGAAGAGGTGGCCGGTTTTCCCTTTGCCTTCATCTCGCCAGGAACCCCCCTCTCTTGCCTCTGTAACACCAGCGTTTCCTCTTGTGTAGCCCTAAAATTGGATCGGAATTACAGAAAGAGCCCAGGGCAGAAACCGGAATTTAGGTAATTAACTGCCGATCTGATATTCAAAGGTTCTTGTCAGTTGTAATAAACACTTGATCGATGTAAATATCATAGAAGAGTGTAATTGTCTTTAGGACAGCTGTTTGTTTGTTATGACATTTGTGTTTCTTTAAAAAATATATAATTGTTGTACTGTATGTGTCTATAGTTTTGTTCAATGTTGTATTAGTGTATGTAAGTTGTTTTGTCTGAAACTTTGTTTCCCCTGCTGCTGTTGGACCAGTTCTCTCTTGAAAAATAGATTTTATCTCAATGAGAAAAACCTTTATACATAAAGGTTAAACAAAAACTAAACTAAAACTAAAATGATAGCAGATACATTTTGTGAAAATAAAGTAAAAATAAATGACAAAAGAATCACAAAATAGCTAAGTTGGGTCGGAGCTTGCAAGAAGGTGGTCATCCAGTAAGGTGCCATCTTAGAGTTTTGTTACAGAATTCAAACCACATAATGCATAGTGCATTTAACAAATATTACCTAAATCTAAACAAAACCCAACCAACCTCAAAAAGCACTAACCGCTCAGCACTACCTGGCACACATACAGTGGGGAGAACAAGTATTTGATACACTGTCGATTTTGCAGGTTTTCCTACTTACAAAGCATGTAGAGGTCTGTAATTTTTATCATAGGTACACTTCAACTGTGAGAGACGGAATCTAAAACATAAATCCAGAAAATCACATTGTATGATTTTTAAGTAATTAATTTGCATTCTATTGCATGACATAAGTATTTGATACATCAGAAAAGCAGAACTTAATATTTGGTACAGAAACCTTTGTTTTCAATTAAAGAGATCATATGTTTCCTGTAGGTCTTGACCAGGTTTGCACACACTGCAGCAGGGATTTTGGCCCACTCTTCCATACAGACCTTCTCCAGATCCTTCAGGTTTCGGGGCTGTCGCTGGGCAATACGGACTTTCAGCTCCCTCCAAAGATGTTCTATTTGGGTCAGGCCTGGAGACTGGCTAGGTCACTCCAGGACCTTGAGATGCTTCTTACGGAGCCACTCCTTAGTTACCCTGGCTGTGTGTTTCGGGTCGTTGTCATGCTGGAAGACCCAGCCACGACCCATCTTCAATGCTCTTACTGAGGGAAGGAGGTTGTTGGCCAAGATCTCGCGATACATGGCCCCATCCATCCTCCCCTCAATACGGTGCAGTCGTCCTGTCCCCTTTGCAGAAAAGCATCCCCAAAGAATGATGTTTCCACCTCCATGCTTCACGGTTGGGATGGTGTTCTTGGGGTTGTACTCATCCTTCTTCTTCCTCCAAACACGGCCAGTGGAGTTTAGACCAAAAAGCTCTATTTTTGTCTCATCAGACCACATGACCTTCTCCCATTCCTCCTCTGGATCAACCAGATGGTCATTGGCAAACTTCAGAAGGGCCTGGACATGCGCTGGCTTGAGCAGGGGGACCTTGCGTGCGCTGCAGGATTTTAATCCATGACGGCGTAGTGTGTTACTAATGGTTTACCTGAGTGGTCAAGGTATAGTTTTTACTTAAATCCGCTTATAAAGCTATGGCAAGACTTGAAAATGGTGGTCTAGCCATGAACCCCAACACCTTGACAGAGCTTGAAGTATTCTGAAAAGAATAATTGGCAAATATTGCACAATACAGGTGTGCAAAGCTCTTATGAGACTTACCCAAGAAGACTCACAGCTGTAATCGCTGCCAAATGTGTTTTTAACATGTATCGACTCAGGAGGTGAATACTTATCTAACCAAGGTATATTAGTGTTTTATTTTTCATTAATCAAAAAAAGACAAAAAATTATTCCACTTTGACATTAGAGGTTTTTGTGTTGACAAAAAAGGACAAATACATGTTAATCCCACTTTGTAATACAATCAAATGTGAAGAAATCCAAAGGGGGCATATACTTTTTATAGGCACTGTAAAGTCGCAGTAAAGAAAGACCAGTGAACTTTGGACCTACAGTGGGGAGAACAAGTATTTGATACACTGCCGATTCTGCAGGTTTTCCTACTTACAAAGCATGTAGAGGTCTGTAATTTTTATCATAGGTACACTTCATCTGTGAGAGATGGAATCAAAAAAAAAAAAAAAAGCATCCCCAAAGAATGATGTTTCCACCTCCATGCTTCACGGTTGGGATGGTGTTCTTGGGGTTGTACTCATCCTTCTTCTTCCTCCAAACACGGCGAGTGGAGTTTAGACCAAAAAGCTCTATTTTTGTCTCATCAGACCACATGACCTTCTCCCATTCCTCCTCTGGATCATCCAGATGGTCATTGGCAAACTTCAGACGGGCCTGGACATGCGCTGGCTTGAGCAGGGGGACCTTGCGTGCGCTGCAGGATTTTAATCCATGACAGCGTAGTGTGTTACTAATGGTTTTCTTTGAGACTGTGGTCCCAGCTCTCTTCAGGTCATTGACCAGGTCCTGCCGTGTAGTTCTGGGCTGATCCCTCACCTTCCTCATGATCATTGATGCCCCACGAGGTGAGATCTTGCATGGAGCCCCAGATCGAGGATGATTGACCGTCATCTTGAACTTCTTCCATTTTCTAATAATTGCGCCAACAGTTGTTGCCTTCTCACCAAGCTGCTTGCCTATTGTCCTGTAGCCCATCCCAGCCTTGTGCAGGTCTACAATTGTATCCCTGATGTCCTTACACAGCTCTCTGGTCTTGGCCATTGTGGAGAGGTTGGAGTCTGTTTGATTGAGTGTGTTGCCAGGTGTCTTTTATACAGGTAACGAGTTCAAACAGGTGCAGTTAATACAGGTAATGAGTGGAGAACAGGAGGGCTTCTTAAAGAAAAACGAACAAGTCTGTGAGAGCCGGAATTCTTACTGGTTGGTAGGTGATCAAATACTTATGTCATGCAATAAAATGCAAATTAATTACTTAAAAATCATACAATGTGATTTTCTGGATTTTTGTTTTAGATTCCGTCTCTCACAGTTGAAGTGTACCTATGATAAAAATTACAGACCTCTACATGCTTTGTAAGTAGGAAAACCTGCAAAATCGGCAGTGTATCAAATACTTGTTCTCCCCACTGTACGTAGGAGCAGTGTGATTATTTTAATACTGCAATATACTCCCCCCCCCCCCCCCCCAGAAAAGACAGACATTGTAGAAAAATACAGCACAAATACAAATGCAATCTGAGTTTGTGTTTGAGAGTGTCTTTATGAATTATATTAGTCATATCATGGATTAATAATAATATTTAATATGGCTCACTTTTCAAAGCCTGGGGGAGAAAGATAAATGTATTGTGTGTATAATATAATAAAATGGTAACTTTACTTGCCATGATTATTATTTATGCGTGTAAATTGCAAAATGTAATTTTGTTTTGTTTGTTGTGCACATAATACTTCATAAGCCCAAGTTTTATAAGCCCATGTGGGCTGGGCACCAGTATTGGTGTATCACAAAAACAAAATCACAAAGAAATATCAAACATTTCTTTGAACATTTCTAAGGCCTTGGTCAAAACCAAACTGACATAAGGAGACAAGTCAGTAAATATAAAATCACATCTTAGTTAATACAATTTATTGAAGGGGAAGTATTTATATATTGGAGAGGTGATAGTTATATACAGTACAGAAGTAAAATACATTTGTTTCTGAGTACATGGTCTCCTTCAATTCTGAGATTGTGAAATCAAAATCCTCTTTGGCTTTGTATTTGTATACTCTGCTTTATTTGTATTTTACAAATGGTAACATAATAGTGAGAATAACTTGGTTCTCCCTTTTCCTCACTGTCAGTAATTTCACTTTCTCCTCACAAACAAATGCCATCTCCAGCTTATTCATTTACCAAACACATAAACAGAATATCCTGGTTAGCTTGCTTTTACAGCACTTGATGTGTACAACAGCTGAGTGTACAGTATATATGATGATCATGGCTGGGGGATGCAAGCCAGTAGCCAAGGAACATGAGCCAGAAAGTGTGGGGCCACAGACCATCTCCTGTTCAAGTAAAGTAGTCAGAAGCCAGAAGAGGAGTACATTACAATTTCATCTTGCGTTTCCTATTTAACGCTACCGAGGTGGGGAGGGGTTCTACTAAACTATATGGAATTGTTTTAAGAAAGTCATACCAAGGATCATTTAGCTATTTGATTTTGAATTTTAAGATCCCTTGACGTATCACCTTTGCACAGACGGGTCATATTATTGTGTATCCCAAACTGCTCAAATGCTACAGACAGAAGTTTGCAGATTGGCTGTACCGACTTCAGACGAGTCCCAATACACTTGTGGGGGTCGTAGAGCAAGAGGGAGTTTTTTTAGGCCAAACCGTTCGGACGCTATATACAATTTAGTGAAAAGACAGATTTTCGGGATGTCTCATGGTCTGACAAACACCAGTCTAGCTCTGTCACCTTTCACTGCAGATGCGGAAGTGTGACATAGGTGGATTGAAACGCATCCAATGCAAAAAAAACATATCTCTAGCTTAAACTGACAGATTTTTATGGGGATTTTTTTTTTTGCTCATTAGATTTCCGCGGGGGCGCGGACATCAACCTTAGGGAGTAGTAGGGACCCATTTAGCACTACACCAAATGTTAGGATGAAGACAATGTCAGGATTTTTTTCACACCAAATTAGTAATGAGAAAATACTAATTCTAGTACTTTCAGCACTCCAGGGCCATGGTTACCTAGCTCTGAAGTAGAGTAGACACTCAAAAAAGAGATGAAAGTTTTGTTATGCTTATTTAATCATTCAAAAGGCAACAAGTGTATAACAAACATTTTAAAGCTGTTCGGCCATCATCAGTCAGTGATGTATAAACAATACACCACTGAGTTGAGGTGTTGCTCTGGATTTTTTAATAGTATGTTGTGTCAGCTGACCTGTAAAATTATGTCCACAATTTGCAGTATATTCAAAGTCAATGTGTACCTGTAGAATATGTCAACAGCACTGTGGTTTTTATAAAATAATTACATGTATTCAATATCAGGATGTTTAATGAATGTTTTATGTCAACACAATGTCAACCACTCAGAATTCTATCTTTTTTGTAGACAGACACTTATTTACATCAATAATCTTACTGCATGTAGAAAACTATACATTGTTGTTGTCAGGGTTGAGTGTAGAGGGAACGTGGAATCACACGCAGGACACAGAGATTCAAAAAACAAATGTCTTTAGTGAAGTCCGACAGTACAAGCCAACACGGCAACAGGCCACAGGCGAAACAAGCGTACACTGGAACAGTCCAAAGTACATACGCACAACGTGCAGGACTCTCACAAACAAAACGAAATACAGAGAGCATAGAACAGCGGACCAACATCTACACGTGACATAGAACAATTACACACAACACCTGACCAAACACAAGAGAACTAAATAGGGTGCCTAATGAACACTTAACAATGAACAGGTGTAACAAACAGGCAAAACCAATCAAACATGAAACATCGAACGGTGGCAGCTAGTACTCCGGAGACGACGACCGCCGAAGCCTGCCCGAACGAGGAGAAGGAGCCGCCTCGGCCGAAACCATGACAGTACCCCCCCCCCCCTTGACGCGCGGCTCCAGCCGTGCGCCGCCCCCGGCCTCGGGGACGACCAGGAGGACGCAGAGCAGGGCGCGTAGGATGACCACGATGGAACTCGGTCAGAAGAGACGGGTCTAGGATATCCCTCCTCGGCACCCAGCACCGCTCCTCCGGGCCGTACCCCTCCCACTCCACGAGATATTGGAGACCCCCCATCCGGCGTCTCGAATCTAGGATGGCCCGAACAGTGTACGCCGGAGCCCGCTCGATGTCCAATGGGGGTGGAGGAGTCTCTTCTATCTCAAAGTCCTGGAGTGGACCAGCTACCACCGGCCTGAGGAGAGACACATGGAACGAGGGGTTAATATTCTTGTAATCAATGGGCAGTTGTAACCTGTAACACACCTCGTTCAATCTCCTCAGGACTTTAAAAGGCCCCACAAACCGCCGACCCAGCTTCCGGCAGGGCAGGCCGAGGGGCAGATTTCTGGTTGAGAGCCAGACTCGATCTCCAGGTGCGTACACTGGCCCCTCACTGCGGTGGAGGTCGGCGCTCGTCTTCTGTCGACGGACGGCTCGCTGCAGATGGACGTGTGCAGCGTTCCACGTCTCCTCCGAGCGCCGCACCCACTCATCCACCGCAGGGGCCTCGATCTGGCTCTCATGCCAAGGTGCCAGAACCGGCTGGTACCCTAACACACACTGGAAAGGGGTTAGTTTAGTGGAGGAGTGGCGGAGAGAGTTCTGTGCCATCTCGGCCCAGGGCACATATCTCGCCCACTCCTCCGGCCGGCCCTGGCAATATGACCTCAGAAACCTACCCACATCCTGCTTGACACGTTCGACCTGCCCATTACTCTCCGGGTGGTAACCCGAGGTAAGGCTCACCGAAACCCCCAACCGTTCCATAAACGCTCTCCAGACTCTGGAGGTAAACTGGGGGCCTCGATCAGACACTATATCCTTGGGTACCCCGTAATGCCGGAAGACGTGAGTAAATAGAGCCTCAGCGGTCTGTAGGGCAGTAGGAAGACCCGGCATGGGAAGGAGACGACAGGCCTTCGAGAACCGATCCACAACGACCAGGATGGTGGTATTCCCCTGTGAGGAGGGAAGGTCGGTAACAAAATCCACCGAGAGGTGAGACCAGGGTCGTTGTGGAACGGGCAGGGGTTGTAACTTACCCCTGGGCAAGTGTCTGGGCGCCTTACACTGGGCACACACTGAGCAGGAGGAGACATAAATCCTCACATCCCTGGCTAACGTTGGCCACCAGTATTTAGTACTAAGACAGTGCACCGTCCGGCCAATACCTGGATGCCCAGAGGAGGGTGACGTGTGAGCCCAATAAATAAGCCGATCCCGGACCTCGAGCGGGACGTACGTCCGACCCACCGGACACTGTGGAGGGCTAAGGTCGGTGCGTAATGCCCGCTCGATCTCCGCATCGACCTCCCATACCACCGGTGCAACCAGACAAGACTTAGGTAGTATGGGAGTGGGCTCCACGCACCTCTCCTCCGTGTCATACCGCCGAGACAGGGCATCTGCCTTCCCGTTCTGGGACCCAGGGATGTAAGTGATCTTAAACACGAACCGGGCTAGAAACATAGTCCACCGAGCCTGGCGAGGATTCAGTCTCCTAGCTGCCCGAATGTATTCCAGGTTACGGTGGTCAGTCAGAATGAGGAAAGGGTGTTGAGCCCCCTCAAGCCAATGCCTCCACACCTTTAGGGCCTGTACCACAGCTAACAGCTCCCTGTCCCCTACGTCATAATTACGCTCCGCCGGACTGAGCTTTTTCGAATAAAAAGCACAGGGGCGGAGTTTAGGTGGAGTGCCGGACCGTTGTGAGAGAACAGCCCCGATACCGGCTTCAGACGCGTCCACCTCCACTTGGAATGGTAAAGTGGGATCCGGGTGCGCCAGCACTGGAGCCGAGGTAAACAGGTCCTTCAGTCTCCCAAAAGCCTTGTCCGCCTCAGCTGACCACCGCAAGCGCACTGGACCCCCCTTCAGAAGGGACGTTATGGGAGCTGCCACCTGTCCAAAACCCCGGATAAACCTCCGGTAGTAATTCGCAAAACCCAAGAACTGCTGCACCTCTTTAACCGTGGTTGGGGTTTGCCAATTACGCACGGCTGACACACGGTCAACCTCCATCCTCACCCCTGACGCAGACAACTGATAACCCAAAAAGGAGACCGACTCCTGGAAGAACAGACATTTCTCGGCTTTGACATACAGGTCATGCTCCAACAACCTCCTCAATACTCTGCGCACCAGGGCTACATGTTCGGCCCGGGTAGAACTGTACACCAGAATATCGTCTATGTACACCACTACTCCCTGCCCCTGCATGTCCCGGAAAATCTCATCTACAAAGGATTGGAAGACTGATGGAGCATTCATTAACCCGTATGGCATGACGAGATACTCGTAATGACCGGAGGTAGTACTGAATGCTGTCTTCCATTCATCGCCCTCTCTAATGCGCACCAAGTTATATGCGCTCCTGAGGTCCAATTTTGTGAAGAACCGTGCCCCGTGCAATGACTCCGTCATAGTCGCAATCAGCGGAAGTGGATAACTATATTTTACAGTAACCTAATTTAGACCGCGGTAATCAATACACGGGCGCAAACCTCCATCCTTTTTCTTCACAAAAAAGAAGCTCGAGGACGCGGGTGAAGTGGAGGGCCGTATGTATCCCTGTCTCAGAGACTCGGCAATGTATGTCTCCATTGCCCTCTTCTCCTCCTGTGACAACGGATACACATGGCTCCGCGGGAGCGCAGCTCCTGCCTGGAGGTCTATCGCACAATCCCCCTGTCTATGAGGGGGCAACCTAGCCGCTCTTGTCTTGCTAAACACGAGTGCCAAATCCTCATACTCGGGGGGAATGTGCAATGCAGGCATCTGGTTCGGACTCTCTACCGAGGTCGCCCCTACGGAAACACCCAGACATAGCCCCTCACACTGAGCAGACCACCCTTTAAGAGCCCTCTCTCGCCACGAAATAGTAGGATCATGGGTACTCAACCAGGGAAGCCCCAGTACCACCGGATACGCAGGAGAGTCGATCAGATAGAGCTGAATCGTCTCCTCATGACCCCCCTGCGTCTCCATCCTAAGTGGCGCTGTGACCTCCCTAATCAACCCAGATCCTAACGGACGACTATCTAGGGCATGTACAGGGAAAGGGTTATTTACCGGAAGGAGGGGAATCCCTAACTCTACACAGAATTTGCGATCTATAAAATTCCCAGCTGCGCCTGAATCTACTAGCGCCTTATGCTGGGAACGAGGTGCAACCTGTGGAAAACAAACAGGTATGGTTATGTGTACGACAGAAAGCTCTGGGTAAGTGGGGCGCCTACTCACCTGGGAGGACTCCCCAATGTGTGGCCTGCCTTCTCCTCCACCAGGGGACCCTCCCCAGCACCTAGCCGCGGTGTGCCCTCCACGGCCACAGTTGGTGCAGGGGACGGCCCCCCTCGGGCTCCTTCTCCTTCCTCTAGTGCCAGCACCTCCAAGCTCCATCGGGCTCGGCTCGGAGGTGCTGGAGGGTGGAATGGGCGACCCCCACCTGGAACGTCCGCGGGTAGCGAGCAGGGTGTCCAGCCGAATGGCCATGTCAACCAATTGGTCAAATGAAAGCGTGGTATCCCTGCACGCCAACTCTCTGCGGACGTCCTCCCGGAGGCTGCAGCGGAAATGGTCTATGAGTGCCCGCTCATTCCACCCTGCATCTGCCGCTAGAGTCCGGAACTCCAGTGCAAACTCCTGAGCGCTCCTCATCCCCTGCCGGAGGTAGAATAGACGCTCCCCCGCCGCCTTCCCCTCTGGTGGATGGTCGAACACTGCACGGAAGCGGCGGGAGAACTCAGCATAGGTGATAGTAGCGGCGTTTATTCTCCTCCATTCGGCGTTGGCCCACTCCAACGCCTTGCCGGTGAGACAAGAGATGAGGGCGGAAACGCTCTCGTGTCCCGAGGGCGCCGGGTGTACGGTGGCGAGATAGAGTTCAACTTGTAACAGGAACCCCTGACACCCGGCAGCGGTGCCGTCGTACGCCCTCGGGAGCGAGAGTCGAATCCCACTGGGTTCCGGAAGTTGGACGGGCGGGCTGACCGATGGTGATGGTGCGGTAGGTGGGGGTGTGGGTACCCCGCTGGTCTCCCAACGATGGAGTGTGTTCATCACTCGGTCCAGGGCGTGCCCGATTTGGTTGATTCTGTCCTCCTGACCGCGAAGGTGCTCCTCCATGATCTCAGTGGGTGTGGGTGCTCCTGCTGATTCCATAGAGATGGTGTGTAATTCTGTCAGGGTTGAGTGTAGAGGGAACGTGGAATCACACGCAGGACACAGAGATTCAAAAAACAAATGTCTTTAGTGAAGTCCGACAGTACAAGCCAACACGGCAACAGGCCACAGGCGAAACAAGCGTACACTGGAACAGTCCAAAGTACATACGCACAACGTGCAGGACTCTCACAAACAAAACGAAATACAGAGAGCATAGAACAGCGGACCAACATCTACACGTGACATAGAACAATTACACACAACACCTGACCAAACACAAGAGAACTAAATAGGGTGCCTAATGAACACTTAACAATGAACAGGTGTAACAAACAGGCAAAACCAATCAAACATGAAACATCGAACGGTGGCAGCTAGTACTCCGGAGACGACGACCGCCGAAGCCTGCCCGAACGAGGAGAAGGAGCCGCCTCGGCCGAAACCGTGACAGTTGTGAAATCAAATCACATCAAAGTAACATTTTTAAATGCACACAATACAGCGTAGTGTACAAAGCACAACAAAATGCTTACTTACAACCTCGCCTTTCTAACAGTGCAACATTTATAAAATATTCAATACAAAATAAGTTTAAAAAAACACAATAAGAGCACTATGTCAATCAAAATAAGGAGGAAGCTACAAAAGAACACTGGTATGAAATTAGTAAGAAATAGGAATATAATGATGCAGATAATTAGATCGATAGAAGCCACAATCTATCTGCAATATTAAAGCTATATCCCCCCTCCCCCCCAAAAAAGAAACCAGCCTACAGTGTTGATACTATCACCTCTGCAGATGGATAAATCATTTTCAGTCTGACCAACTGTAGGCTTAACAACAGCCAGGTAGCACAGCCAATGCGCCCTGTCCCCTCTGGCCGGAGGAAACGAAGTGGTAACATCATGTATTTAGCTATACAAGATCATTTATTTGAGTGTTAGGATCAAATCTGAATGTGATCAAATTTGGTTTGTATTCAAGCTTTGGCTGACTAGGCTACCTACACCTTTTCATTCCAAATTATTGACTGAAATTAATCGTATGAACAAGTACAAGGTTGCTATAGTTCGACAGGTCATTCATCCTCCCTAAGGTCAGGATTTTTGTTTTTAACCATGTGACCTGATTAAAAAAACTATGGGCCCAGCATAGCCCATATTACACTGTTTTATGATTGGAAAACTGTCCCATAGACATCTACATGTCCTTTCACTATTTACAGGAGTTCAGCTATCCCGAATCATGCTAAACTGAGGCTGGACAATAATTGTTCCACTGCACCAGGGTACAGAGAGGGATGAAAACACATTTCACAAAGTCATCCCATGTTGCTCCATGCATCATCATATCACCCTGTAAAATAAAGTACATTTTATACATGATCTCTGTTTTCTTTATCTCTTTAGACAATGGATAAAACAGATGACTCAATCACAATGATATGTTAGGTTGACTTGGTGAAAGATGATGCCTATCTCTTTTGGTTTTGTTGCTCATACTTGCTGTAACTAGTCTGATCTTTCTGGGCCAGTCGTCCCTATATGATCTATTCATGTCTAGGCTATCTCATGTATTGTCAAAGTTAAAGGGCAGGGAGGCTGAAACTTGGCCTCAAGTGGAACTCCAAACACAAATCAAAATCCACAAAGAAATGGTTAATTGACCACAAAATCAACATTTTTCAATGGCCATCTCAGTCTCTGGACTTGAACCCCATTTAAAACCTGTGGTTTGAAGTAAAGAGGGCAGTCCATAAGAGCAAACGAAAGATATCAAGGATCTGGAAAGATTCTGTATGGAGGAATGGTTTAAGATCCCTCCCATTGTGTTCTCAAATCTCATAAAATATTATATGATAAGGTTCAGTGCCGTTATCCTCGCATGAGGAGGATGCTGGAGTATTGAATACAGGTGTGCCAATAATGTTGACCCCTATCATTTTTAGATTATTTTGTATTACTTGTTAAACAAAATCTCCTTCTCTGAGCAATTGTATTGGTATAAAAAATATATACTTTTCATTTTTTTTTGCATACACTGTTGCTCAGAATTTGTATTTTTTAAATACATACTTTTTTGCTCATCTTTATCAAGGGTGCCAATAATTTTTGGACCTAACTGTAGTAGAAAATGATTTACTTCTGCGGAGGAAGATGGTTGAAGTGGGAAATCACTTATGATTATTGTGATCAAATATCTATACATTTTTTAACATTGACACAGCTGAGTGGTATTGATTAAGATTTCAAGTAAAATTTTCAATTTACATTTGTAAGTGTTTCATTGTACAATTGTCTTACAATTTTTCGTTAGTGTCTCAGTTACAATGATCTTTTAGAGGAAACGGAGGGCCGAACACATCACTAACGACCTATCATGGTCCAAAAACACCAACACAGTTGTGAGGAGGGCACGACAATGCTTCTTCCCCCTCAGGAGGCCTAAATGATTTGACATTGGCCCTCAGATCCTCAAAAAGTTCTACAGCTGCACCATTGAGTGCATCTTGACTGGCTGCATCACTGCTTGGTATGGCAACTGCTCGGCATCCGACTGTAAGGCGTTCCAGAGGGTATTGCGCACAGCCCAGTACGTCGCTGGCTTCCTGCCATCCAGGACCTTTATACCAGGCGGTGTCAGAGGAAGGCCCTAAAAATTGTCAGACTCAGGCCACCCAAGTCATGGACTATTCTCTCTGCTACCGCACGGCAAGCGGTACCGGACCGCCAAGTCTGGGACCAAAAGGCTCCTGAACAACTTCTACCCCAATGCCATAAGACTGCTGAACAGTTAATCAAATGGCTACCCGGACTATTTGCATTGACCAACCTTTTTATGCACTGACTCTCTTGCACAGGCTCTATGCACACTCACTGGACTCTACCCACACACTCACACATACTACACTGATACTCCAACACACACACACACACACACACAAACACACACACTACATATGCCCACACATTCATGCGTATTGATACCACACACACCCACTCCTTCACACTCCTTCACACACTTCAGATATACTGCTGCTACTCTGTTTATTATCTATCCTGATTGCCTACTCATTTTTACCCCTACCTACATGTACATATTACCTAAATTACCTAAACTACATCGTATCCCTGCACATTGACTCAGTACTTGTATATAGCCTCATTATTATTTGATTGTATTAATATTTCCTTTTTATTTTTTTGCAATGTTTTTTATTTTGACTCTGCTTTGTTGGGAAAGGGCTTGTGAGTAAGCATTTCACTTTAAAGTCTACACCTATTGTATTCAGCGCATGTGACAAATAAAATGTGATTTGATTGTATAGACTATTTGTTGTTCAGTAATATTTAACATGATTATTATTGTGGGATGTTTCCACCTTTGTCATCTACAATCATTTAATTGTTAAGGGACGTCGGTCTAATCCAGGGCTAAATACAGCAAAGAATGTGTTCGAGTTAGATGACACGTCAGCAAAACTGTAGAGATGTACTTCTGAATCAGCATCATAAAAGGAAAGCTTCTGTCTGTCACAATCTAAGAATACTCCCAGTGTTTCAAGGTTTTTAATTCCAGATAATGGTGTTGGAGGGTCTGCAGAGACACAATAACCGTTTCCTTTTTTATAGCTTAGAATCCAGAAACCATTCCCAGCGTTTAAGGGGACAACAGCCTTATGCTTGACTGCGTCTGTGGTGGCTACCCCAACATACCATGTATGTTTCCATGAAGACTTCACCACCACTTCCCAGTATGTCTGTCCTGGGCTGAATTTGTTCTCACTCAGGACATAAGGATATTTGGAATCATAACCGCCCTCATTTTTAGAACTAACCATCTTTTTTCTGGAATACACCTCTAGCTGTGTGAGCAGTCAATGGGTCCAAAGTGATGTCCACTAAGAGAAAATAATAGGATTTCATTCATACATTCACTTACATGGTTACTCATTGGATTGTGTTATATTACTACAGTTGAAGTCGGAAGTTTACATACACTTAGGTTGGAGTCATTAAAACTTGTTTTTCAACCACTCCACAAATGTCTTGTTAACAAACTATAGTTTTGGCAAGTCGGTTAGGACATCTACTCTGTGCATGACACAAGTAATTTTTCTAACAATTGTTTACAGACAGATTATTTCACTTATAATTGTCACGGTGTTAGAAATGGTGAGGTGTGGAATCAGGCGCAGAAGCAGATGTACAGTCCAACAAGACTTTACTAGCGAGTGCAAAATAATCCAAAAACGGCCAGAGGCCAACAGACGCACACAGGCGTCAAAACGAGCGCACAAACACAGGGCGCAAAAGCTCTCCTCAACCGAGGAGGAAGTAAATCGTAACTGGCGTACCGAAACACTGGTAACGCACAAACACCTGACACGAAACAATTACACACAACACTACACTAACAACAAGGAAACTAAATAGGGTGCTTAATGAGACATAACACAAGACAGGTGTGGCTAACAGACAAAACTAATCAAACAGGAAACATAGAACATGCAACGGTGGCAGCTAGAATTCCGGAGACGACGAACGCCGAAACCTGCCCGAACAAGGGAGAGAGGCAGCCTCGGCCGAAACCGTGACAGTACCCCCCCCTTGACGCGCGGCTCCAGACGTGCGCCGACTCCGGCCTTGGGGACGACCCGGAGGACGTGGAGCAGGGCGCGTCGGATACCCCCGATGGAATTCCGTCAGGAGCGACGGGTCCAAAATGTCTCTCCTCGGCACCCAGCACCGCTCCTCTGGACCGTACCCCTCCCACTCCACTAGATAATGAAGACCCCCCATCCGACGTCTCGAATCCAAGATGGACCTCACGGAGTACGCCGGTGCCCCCTCGATGTCCAATGGGGGCGGGGGAGTCTCCCCTATCTCATTTTCTTGGAGCGGACCCGCTACCACCGGCCTGAGAAGGGACACATGGAACGAGGGGTTAATACACTTATACTCCACAGGTAGCTGTAATCTATAACATACCTCGTTCAACCTTCTCAGGACTTTAAATGGCCCTACAAACCGCCGACCCAGTTTCCGACAGGGCAGGCGGAGGGGCAGGTTTCTGGTAGAGAGCCAGACTCGATCACCAGGTGCGTACACCGGTCCCTCACTGTGGTGGAGATCAGCGCTCGCCTTCTGACGTCGGAGGGCCCGCTGCAGGTGGACGTGTGCAGCGTTCCAAGTCTCCTCCGAGCGCCGCGCCCACTCATCCACCGCAGGAGCCTCGATCTGGCTCTGCTGCCAGGGTGCCAGAACCGGCTGGTAACCTAACACACATTGAAATGGAGTCAGGTTAGTGGAGGAATGGCGTAGGGAATTCTGGGCCATCTCGGCCCAGGGAACGTACCTTGACCACTCCTCCGGCCGGTCCCGGCAGTATGTTCTGAGAAACCTACCCACATCCTGGTTTACGCGTTCCACCTGCCCATTACTCTCCGGGTGGTACCCCGAGGTGAGGCTCACCGAGACCCCCAACCGCTCCATAAACGCTCTCCAGACTCTGGAGGTGAATTGGGGACCCCGATCAGCCACAATGTCCTCGGGTACCCCGTAGTGCCGGAACACATGGGTGAACAGTGCCTCGGCAGTTTGTAGGGCAGTAGGAAGACCCGGCATGGGGAGCAAACGACAGGCCTTAGAGAACCGGTCCACAACGACCAGGATGGTAGTATTACCTTGGGAGAGGGGAAGGTCTGTTATAAAGTCCACAGAGAGGTGGGACCATGGTCGTTGTGGAACGGGCAGGGGTAGCAACTTACCCCTAGGCAGATGTCTAGGCGCCTTACACTGGGCGCACACCGAGCAGGAGGAAACATAAACCCTCACATCCCTTGCCAACGTGGGCCACCAGTACTTGGCACTAAGACAGTGCACTGTCCGGCCGATACCCGGATGTCCAGAGGAGGGTGACGTGTGAGCCCAATAGATCAATCGATCCCGAACCTCGAGCGGAACGTACTTCCGACCCTCCGGGCACTGTGGTGGACTAGGGTCGGTGCGTAACGCCCGCTCGAGTTCAGCATCGACCTCCCACACTACCGGTGCCACCAGACACGACTCAGGCAGTATGGGAGTGGGCTCCACGGACCTCTCCTCCGTGTCATACCGCCGAGACAGCGCATCTGCCTTACCATTCTGTGACCCAGGGATGTACGTGATCTTAAAAGTGAACCTGGTCAAGAACATACTCCATCTTGCCTGGCGAGGGTTCAGCCTCCTCGCCGCCCGGATGTACTCCAGGTTACGGTGGTCCGTCAAAATGAGGAAAGGGTGTTGAGCCCCCTCAAGCCAGTGCCTCCACACCTTTAGAGCCTGTACCACGGCTAACAGCTCCCTGTCCCCTACGTCATAGTTCCGCTCCGCCGGACTGAGCTTCTTAGAATAAAAAGCACAGGGGCGGAGTTTAGGTGGCGCGCCAGACAGTTGTGAAAGCACGGCTCCTAAACCGGCCTCTGACGCGTCCACCTCTACCTGGAACGGCAAAGAGGGATCCGGATGCGCCAGCACCGGGGCCGAGGTAAACAGGTCCTTCAGCCTCCCAAACGCCCTGTCCGCCTCGGCCGACCACTGCAGACGCACCGGACCCCCCTTCAAAAGAGACGTGATGGGAGCTGCCACCTGTCCAAAACCCCGGATAAACCTCCTGTAGTAATTTGCAAACCCCAAAAACTGCTGCACCTCCTTCACAGTGGTTGGTGTTTGCCAATTACGCACGGCCGACACCCGGTCTACCTCCATCTTCACCCCTGACGCAGACAACTGATAACCCAAAAAGGAGACCGACTCCTGGAAAAACAGACACTTCTCTGCCTTCACATACAGGTCGTGCTCCACCAGCCTCCGCAACACTCTACGCACCAGGACCACATGCTCGACACGGGTAGGCGAGTACACGAGAATGTCATCAATGTACACAACCACCCCCTGCCCCTGCATGTCCCTGAAGATCTCATCCACGAATGATTGGAAAACTGACGGAGCGTTCATCAACCCGTATGGCATGACCAGATACTCGTAATGGCCCGAGGTGGTACTAAAGGCTGTCTTCCATTCATCACCCTCCCTGATGCGCACCAAGTTGTACGCGCTCCTGAGATCTAATTTAGTGAAGAAACGCGCCCCATGCAACGACTCAGTCATGGTCGCAATCAGCGGGAGTGGATAACTGTACTTCACCGTAATCTGATTGAGACCACGGTAATCGATGCACGGGCGCAAACCACCATCCTTTTTCTTCACAAAAAAGAAACTCGAGGACGCAGGGGAAGTGGAAGGCCGTATGTATCCTTGTCTCAGCGATTCGTCTATGTAAATCTCCATAGCTTTCTTCTCCTCCTGAGACAGAGGATACACATGGCTCCGTGGGAGCGCAGCTCCTGCCTGGAGGTCTATCGCACAATCTCCCTGCCTATGGGGTGGCAACCGCGTCGCCCTCGCCTTACTAAACGCAATAGCCAAATCCCCATACTCAGGGGGAACGTGCAATGCGGGCACCTGGTTTGGACTCTCCACCGAGGTAGCCCCTACGGAAACGCCCAAACATCTACCCACACACTGAGCAGACCACTCCATCAGAGCCCTCTCCTGCCACGAAATAGCTGGGTTATGGGTACTCAACCAGGGCATGCCCAGCACCACCGGATACGCAGGAGAATCAATCAGGAACAGCTGAATCATCTCCTGATGATCCCCCTGCGCACACATCCTAAGTGGCGCCGTGACCTCCCTGATTAAGCCCGTACCCAACGGACGACTATCTAGGGCATGAACGGGGAAAGGAACATCAACAGAAACAAGGGGAATCCCTAACGCTAAACAAAACTTTTTATCAATAAAATTCCCAGCCGCGCCTGAATCTACCAGCGCCTTATGCTGGGAATGAGGTGCTACCTGTGGAAAACGCACAGGCATCCAAAAATGGGCAACAGTGAGCTCTGGGTGAGTGGGGCGCCTACTCACCTGGAGGGAATCCCCAGTGCGGGACCTGTCGTCATCCTCCCTAGGAGGCCATCCCCAGCACCTAGCCGTGGTGTGTCCTCCCCGACCACAGTTGGTGCAGTTGATGGACCCCCTAACCAACCGACTCCTCCTCTCTCTAGCGCCAGCGCCCCCGAGCTCCATAGGACACGGCTCGGAGGCGCTGGAGGGTGAAATGGACGGACCCCCCTCAGGACGTCCGCGGGTGGCCAATAGGTTATCCAGCCTGATGGACATGTCGACCAGCTGGTCGAAAGAGAGACTGGTGTCCCTACAAGCCAGCTCCCGACGGACGTCCTCTCGTAGGCTACATCTGTATAGATCGACGAGGGCCCGCTCATTCCACCCTGCATCTGCCGCTAGAGTACGGAATTCGAGAGCGAATTCTTGGGCACTCCTCCTCCCCTGCCGGAGGAAGACCAGACGCTCCCCCGCCGCTTTCCCCTCCGGGGGATGGTCAAACACCGCCTTGAAGCGGCGGGAGAACTCGTTGTAGGTGATAGTCTCGGCGTCGATCTTCCTCCACTCCGCGTTGGCCCACTCCAACGCCTTCCCGGACAGGCAGGAGATCAGGGCGGACACGCTCTCATGCCCCGAGGGTGCCGGGTGTACGGTGGCCAGGTACAGCTCCACCTGGAGGAGGAATCCCTGACACCCAGCCGCGGTTCCGTCGTAGGCCCTCGGGAGAGAGAGTCGGATTCCTCGGGGTTCTGGCGCTGGAATGGGCGGACTGGCCGATGGTGCTGGCAGGGAGGGAGGTGGTGGAGGCGCTCCCCAGCCTCGGAGCGTGGTGATCACCTCCTGCAGGGCGGTCCCCATCTGCTGTATCTGGTCCTGTTGTTCCCGAACCTGGACCTCCAGTCTCGTCGGGGCTGCTTCGGCTCCTGCTGATTCCATGTCAAGGGTGTGTAATTCTGTCACGGTGTTAGAAATGGTGAGGTGTGGAATCAGGCGCAGAAGCAGATGTACAGTCCAACAAGACTTTACTAGCGAGTGCAAAATAATCCAAAAACGGCCAGAGGCCAACAGACGCACACAGGCGTCAAAACGAGCGCACAAACACAGGGCGCAAAAGCTCTCCTCAACCGAGGAGGAAGTAAATCGTAACTGGCGTACCGAAACACTGGTAACGCACAAACACCTGACACGAAACAATTACACACAACACTACACTAACAACAAGGAAACTAAATAGGGTGCTTAATGAGACATAACACAAGACAGGTGTGGCTAACAGACAAAACTAATCAAACAGGAAACATAGAACATGCAACGGTGGCAGCTAGAATTCCGGAGACGACGAACGCCGAAACCTGCCCGAACAAGGGAGAGAGGCAGCCTCGGCCGAAACCGTGACAATAATTCACCGTATCACAATTCCAGTGGGTCAGAAGTTTATATACACTAAATTGACTGTGCCTTTAAACAGCTTGGAAAATTCCAGAAAATGATGTCATGGCTTTAGAAGCTTCTGATTGACATCATTTAAGTCAATTGGAGGTGTACCTGTGGATGTATTTCAAGGCCTACCTTCAAACTCAGTGCCTCTTTGCTTGACATCATGGGAAAATCAAAAGAAATCAGCCAAGACCTCAGAAAATATTTTTGTAGACCTCCACAAGTCTGGTTCATCCTTGGGAGAAATGTCCAAACGCCTGAAGGTACAACGTTCATCTATACAAACAATAGTACGCAAGTATAAACACCATGGGACCATGCAGCCGTCATACCGCTCAGAAAGGAGACGCGTTCTGTCTCCTCGAGATGAACGTACTTTGGTGCGAAAAGTGCAAATCAATCCCAGAACAACAGCAAAGGACCTTGTGAAGATGCTGGAGGAAACAGGTACAAAAGTATCTATATCCACAGTAAAACGAGTCCTATATCAACATAACCTGAAAGGCCGCTCAGCAAGGAAGAAGCCACTGCTCCAAAACAGCCATAAAAAAGCCAGACTACGGTTTGCAACTGCACATGGGGACAAAGATTGTACTTTTTGGAGAAATGTCCTCTGGTCTGATGAAACAAAAATAGAACTGTTTAGCCATAATGACCATCGTTATGTTTGGAGGAAAAAGGGGGTCTCTTGCAAGCCGAAGAACACCATCCCAACCATGAAGCACGGGGGTGGCAGCATCATGCTGTGGGGGTGCTTTGCTGCAGGAGGGACTGGTGCACTTCACAAAATAGATGGCATCATGATGAAGGAAAATTAGATGGATATATTGAAGCAACATCTCAAGACATCAGTCAGGAAGTTCAAGCTTGGTCGCAAATGGGTCTTCCAAATGGACAATGACCCCAAGCATACTTCCAAAGTTGTGGAAAAATGGCTTAAGGACATCAAAGTCAAGGTATTGGAGAGGCCATCACAAAGCCCTGACCTCAATCCTATAGAAAATGTGTGGGCAGAACTGAAAAAGCTTGTGCGAGCAAGGAGGCCAACTAACCTGACTCAGTTACCCCAGCTCTGTCAGGAGGAATGGGCCAAAATTCAGCCAACTTATTGTGGGAAGCTTGTGGAAGGCTACCCGAAACGTTTGACCCAAGTTAAACAATTTAAAGGCAATGCTACCAAATACTAATTGAGTGTATGTAAACTTCTGACCCACTGGGAATGTGATGAAATAAATAAAATATGAAATAAATCATTCTCTCTACTATCTAGTCTCCCGAGTGGCGCAGTGGTCTAAGGCACTGCATCGCAGTGCTAGCTGTGACACTAGAGATCCTGGTTCGAATCCAGGCTCTGCTGTAGCCGGCCGCAACTGGGAGACCAATGGGGCGGCGCACAATTGGCCCAGCGTCGTCCAGGGTAGGGGAGGGAATGGCCGGCAGGGAGGTAGCTTAGTTGGTAGAGCATGGCGTTTGCAACGCCAGGGTTGTGGGTTTGTTTCCCACGGGGGGCCAGTATGAAAAATAAAATAATGTATGCACTCACTAACTGTAAGTCGCTCTGGATAAGAGCGTCTGCTAAATGACTAAAATGTAATGAAGAGACAGGACAAGGCATACAGTATGTTCTGTGTACCTGTCCGCAGCCACTTCCCATTCACTGTGAGGAACACACTGGCCTTGTCGAACCATTGTTCGCTGCTGACACGGCACACATATTCCTCTGTCTTCCAGTGTGACCCTCTCCAGTCTCAGGGACACGTTCCCTCTCCAACCCCCCAGTTAAAGACACCCTGCCATTCTACTGGGCGGTCCACAGGGGCCTTCTGGATCTTGTGGTCCTCGTATAACAAGGTAGGGCTGTAGGAGTTTTAGGGCCGGTACCAGCGCACCTCCAATGGCTCTGCGTTGAAGAGAGGTGAGAGTTCTCAACGTACAGAGACAGGGGAGCCTGACCATGCCCTGATTGGACCATCAGGAACTGACACAGAGAAGTCATCTAGACCTGGGGTAAGAGATAGCGTCATAGAGATGAAATATTTGAGAGGGATTCTCAGACTGTTTTATCCTGCAAATGGAAACTTTTGAAATTAATTGGGTGTAAACATTCTCACCAGGTTTTTGAGATGTGATGGGAACAGTGAGGACAGCCAGTATCACCACCTTCAGACACAACCCTGTGGTAAAGACAGGGCCGGCGTTATGGACGGGCCTTAGGTGGCCTGGCCCGCCCTACCGTACCTCCTTGTCGGTCCAAATAAAATATTGAAATATTGATAATATATTTGACTGATGCGTGCCTTAGTATGTGTAGACCATGTATCTGATGCTGTCTGGACCAAAAGAGTATGGTATGTCATACTATTTCTGGCAAGACAGAATCAGATACATGGGCTACATATGTTTCGCTCGCTAGGATGCTTTCTCCGATGATATAGTTTCAGCAGAGAGGAATCGGCGAAGCGAGAGGGCTCACTCTCGTCAAAATCTGTCCAGTATAAGCCCAATGCGTTTCTATGGGAATAATATTCAGACCTAAGCATGTCTCCTGTCTTCCCACCTTTGGGACAAAGACTCCCACTGTTAGGACAGAGACATGAGTATCATTATATACAGCTCTCTGGTTTCAGCCTCTTGCAAATTGGAGAGGAAAGTTGCACTGTTAGGGTGATGGATTGCCTAAAGTAAATGTATATTTCGCCAACATTATATAATTACTCCTGTCTAAATAAAATCATTGAAAATACTTCACCAGGGAGCATGGCTTAGCCACAGAGGATCATTATTATATATTTTTTTGCTTTGGATTGTTTCAATTCACAAGTGTGTTTGGGAAGCCCACGATTTGCATGGTGCGTGTGGCAGTAGGTCTATCTGATTGAGTTGCAGCTGTCAGTGAAAATAGTCTAAAATATGTGTGAAGATAATGTGTGAAGAAGGGGAAGGGAGTGTGTCGAATATATGGTGCGTCTCTCTCCAGAATGCATACATATGTAGGACATTATTATCATGACAGAAAACATAGGAAGTGAAGTGTGACGAAGCCATACACCTACCACTTATAAAACATGGTAGGTAAGTAAGTAAGCAAATAAGTAAGTAGCAAGCAAGTAGATGAGTAAATAACGGTATGTACACTACCAGTCAAAAGTTTGGACACACCTACTCATTCAAGGGTTTTTCTTTATTTGTACTATATTTTACATTGTAGAATAATAGTGAAGACATCAAAACCTTGAAATAACAAATATGGAATCATGTAGTAACCAATAAAGTGTTAAACAAATCAAATATATATTTTATATTTGAGATTCTTCAAATAGCCACCCTTTGCCTTGATCACAGCTTTGCAAACTCTTGGCATTCTCTCAACCAGCTTCATGAGGTAGTCACCTGGAATGTATTTCAATTAACAGGTGTGCCTTCTTAAAAGTTAATTTGTGCAATTTCTTTCCTTCTTAATGCGTTTGAGCCAATCAGTTGTGTTGTGACCAGGTACTGGGGGGGTATACAGAAGATAGCCCTATTTGGTAAAAGACCAAATCCATATTATGACAAGAACAGCTCAAATAAGCAAAGAGAAACGACAGTCCATCAATACTTTAAGACATGGTCAGACAAAACGGAACATTTCAAGAACTTTGAAAGTTTCTTCAAGTGCAGTCGCAAAAACCATCAAGCGATATGATGAAACTGGCACTCATGAGGACCGCCACAGGAATGGAAGACCCAGAGTTACCTCTACTGCAGAGGATAAGTTCAATAGAGTTACCAGCCTCAAAAATTGCAGCCCAAATAAATTATTCGCAGAGTTCAAGTAATGACACATCTCAACATCAACCCTTCAGAGGGGTCTGTGTGAATCATCCTTCATGGTCGAATTGCTGCAAAGAAACCACTACTAAAGGACACCAATAACAAGAAGAGACCTGGTTGGGCCAACAAAGACAAGCAATGGACATTAGACTGGTGGAAATGTGTCCTTTGGTCTGGAGGCCAAATTTGAGATTTTTGGTTCCAACCGCCATGTCTTTGTGAGACGTGGTGTGGGTGAACGGATGATCTCCGCATGTCTATTTCCCACTGTAAAGCATGGAGGAGGAGGTGTTATGGTGTGGGGGTGCTTTGCTGGTGACACTGTGATTTATTTAGAATTCAAGGCACACTTAACCAGCATGGGTACCACAGCATTCTGCAGCGATACGCCATCCCATCTGGTTTGGGCTTAGTGGGACTATCATTTGTTTTTCAACAGGACAATGACGCAACACACCTCCAGGCTTTGTAAGGGCTATTTTACCAAGAAGGAGAATGATGGAGTGCTGCATCAGATGACCTGGCCTCCACAATCCCCCAACCTTAACCCAATTGAGATGGTTTGGGATGAGTCGGACGGCAGAGTGAAGGAAAAGCAGCCAACAAGTGCTCAGCAGATGTGGGAACTCCTTCAAGACTGTTGAAAAAGCATTCCAGGTGAAGCTGGTTGAGAGAATGCCAAGAGTGTGCAAAGCTGTCATCAAGGCAAAGGGTGGCTATTTGAAGAATCTCAAAAATGTGTTTAACACTTTTTTGGTTACTACATGATTCCATATGTGTTATTTCATAGTTTTGATGAATAAAGAAAAACCCTTGAATGAGTAGGCCGCGACCGGGAGACTCATGGGCGGCGCACAATTGGCCTAGCGTTGTCCAGGGTAGGGGAGGGAATGGCCGGCAGGGATTTAGCTCAGTTGATAGAGCATGGCATTTGCAACGCCAGGGTTGTGGGTTCGATTCCCACGGGGGACCAGTTTGAAAAAAAAAATATATATATATGTATTCACTAACTGTAAGTCGCTCTGGATAAGAGCGTCTGCTAAATGACTAAAATGTAAATGTAGGTGTGTCCAAACTTTTGACGGGTACTGTAAGTAAGTAGGTAAGTATTTGTGTTAGCAGTACTCTTTGAACACTTTTTTTCATTAACCACAATGAAAACATACGTAGATGCAGGGTCCTGCTGTAGAGTGGAATCGTGAAATTCATCTGCTATTTGTCCATCATGTTTATCCAGCCAATATGAATTGTAAAAGTAGAGACGAATAAACATAGAGACCCTGTGAATCTGAACTTTGGATGACAGGAGGTAAACCAAACAATATAAAATCACATATTTTAAGATTAAAGCAAGGATATGATTGGAGCGAAAGAAAGTATTTCTAATGGAGAGGGGGTAATTAAAGGGGAATAAGAAGAAGAGCAGGGGAACTGGCTTCAAGGTCCATATTTTAATTTGAGGGCTATAGATTCATGACCCTCTGACATATAAAAGCATATCTATTTACAAGAGCGTCATGCACCCCAATCTGAGGGGGCACAAAGTACGTGAGGATGGCTGGGTGGTGTTGAACTTTGCATTTTTCAAACACCTGAAAAGCTTTTTCCTACTGTTTTAGCGAGAGCCCACAAGGAGGGTCACGCGCCCTCCAAGCCAAGATTTACAGTTGTTATAAACTGCTCTCCCCTTCTCCTTTTACGACTCCATTTGGCGAAAGGCTCGGCACATGCTTACTCAGGCTGACTGGCTCTCGTTCAGGCAAATGATACATAAGTGCACTCAGGCTATCCGGAAGGCTAAGGCTAGTTACTTTAAGGAGCAGTTCTCTCTCTGTGGGTCTAATCCCAAGAAGTTCTGGAAAACGGTTAAAGACCTGGAGAATAAACCCTCCTCCTCACAGCTGCCCATGTCTATTAATGTTGATGATGTGGTTGTTACTGACAAAGAGCACATGGCTGAGCTCTTTAATCACCACTTCATTAAGTCAGGATTCCTATTTGACTCAGCCATGCCTCCTTGCCCGTCCAACATTTCCTCATCTCCCAGTCCTTCTAATGCGACTAGCCCTGATGCTCATCCCTCTTTTTACCCTGCCCCGCTACAAAGTTTCTCCCTGCAGGCGGTCACGGAGTCCGAGGTGCTAAAGGAGCTCCTTAAACTTAACACCAAAAAAACATCTGGGTCAGATGGTTTAGACCTATTCTTCTTTAAGGTTGCAGCCCCTATCATCACCAAGCCTGTCTCTGACCTTTTTAACCTGTCTCTCCTCTCTGGGGAGGTTCCCATTGCTGGAAGGCAGCCATGGTGCGTCCTTTATTTAAAGGGGGAGATCAAGCTGATCCTAACTGTTATAGGCCAATTTCTATTTTGCCCTGTTATTCAAAAGTGTTGGAAAAACTTGTCAATATTCAGCTGACTGGCTTTCTTGATGTCTATAGTATTCTCTCTGGTATGCAATCTGGTTTCCGCTCAGGCTATGGATGTGTCACTGCAACCTTAAAGGTCCTAAATGATGTCACCATTGCCCTTGATTCTAAGCAATATTGTGCTGCTGTTTGTATTGACATGGACAAAGCTTTTGATACGGTAGACCATCCCATCCCGGCTAAGGAGTATTGGTGTCTCTGAGGGGTCTTTGGCCTGGTTTGCTAACTACCTCTCTCATAGAGTGCAGTGTCCAAAGTCAGAACATCTGCTATCTCAGCCACTGCCTGTCACCAAGGGAGTAACCCAAGGCTCGATCCTAGGCCCCACACTCTTCTCAATTTACGTCAACAAAATAGCTCAGGAAGTAGGAAGCGCTTTCATCCATTTATATGCAGATGATACAGTCTTATACTCAGCTGGCCCCTCCCCGGATTTTGTGTTAAACGCTCTACAACTTTCTTAGTGTGCAACAAACTTTCTCTTCCCTTAACCTTGTTCTGAACACCTCCAAAACAAAGGTAAGAAGAATGCCCCTCTCCCCACTGGTGTGATTACTACATCTGAGGGTTCAGAGTTTGGGGTAGTCACCTCATACAAGTACTTGGGAGTATGGCTAGACAGTACACTGTCCTTCTCTCAGCACCTATCAAAGCTGCAGGCTAAGGTTAAATCTAGACTTGGTTTCCTCTATCATAATTGCTCCTCTTTCACCCCAGCTGCCAAACTAACCCTGATTCAGATCCTACCCATGCTAGATTACGGAGACATAATTTATAGATTGGCAGGTAAGGGTGCTCTCGAGCGGCTAGATGTTCTTTATCATTCGACCATCAGATTTGCCACCAATGCTCCTTATAGGACACATCACTGCACTCTATACTCCTCTGTAAACTGGTCATCTCTGTATACCCGTTGCAAGACCCACTGGTTGATGCTTATTTACAAAACCCTCTTAGGCCTCACTCCCCCCTATCTGAGATACCTACTGCAGCCCTCATCCTCCACATACAACACCCGTTCTGCAAGTCACATTCTGTTAAAGGTCCCCAAAGCACACACATCCCTGGGTCGCTCCTCTTTCCAGCTCTCTGCAGCTAGCAACTGGAACAAGCTGCAATAAACACTCAAACTGGACAGTTTTATCTCCATCTCTTCATTCAAAGACTCAATCATGGACACTCTTACTGACATTTGTGGCTGCCTCGCGTGATGTATTGTTGTCTCTACCTTCCTGCCCTTTGTGCTTTTGTCTGTGCCCAATAATGTTTGTACCATGTCTTGTGCTGCTACCATGTTGTGCTGCTGCCTTGTTGTGTTGCTACCATGTTGTTTTCATGTTGGGTTGCTACCTTGCTGTGTTGTTGTGTGTTGCTAGCATGCTATGTTGTGGTCTTAGGTCTCTCTTTATGTAGTGTTGTGTTGTCTCTCTTGTTGTAATGTGTGTTTAGTCCTATATTTATATTTTTTAATTTTTTAAATCCCAGCCCCCGTCCCTGCCTTTTGCCTTTTTTTAAGCCGTCGTTGTAAATAAGAATTTGTTCTTAACTGACTTGCCTAGTTAAATAAAGGTTAAATAAAACAATTAAATACAAATATTTAGAACCTACTGGCTAAAGAAATGTAATCCTAGGGGCTGTTGAACTGTTTTCTGTACAGTAGAAACATTCTGATTTATCTTTATCTAAATCTTAGATTTATCTCAAAGGGACATGACTGTGCTGAATTCTCAGAATCAACAGGATGGTCCCGTGATTCCCTGTCCGGACTAATCGGCCCGCTCTCTGTGAGTATCCCTATAAATTACAGGACTTGCTAAAAGACTGCAGATACATTTTCTTCGCGGCAAGGCCATACAAATTGAACAGAGTGATCCATATCTCCGTAGTGCCGGAAGACGTGCGTAAATAGGGCCTCCGCAGTCTGTAGGGCCGTAGGGAGACCGGGCAGAGGAATGAGACGGCAGGACTTAGAAAAACGATCCACAATGACCAGGATCGTGGTGTTCCCTTGTGACGAGGGAAGGTCCGTAACGAAATCCACCGATAGGTGGGACCACGGCCGTTGTGGAATGGGTAGGGGTTGTAATTTCCCTCTGGGCAGGTGTCTAGGTGCCTTACACTGGGCACACACCGAGCAGGAGGAAACATAAACTCTCACGTCCTTAGCTAAAGTGGGCCACCAGTACTTCCCACTAAGACAGTGCACTGTCCGACTGATGCCAGGATGACCAGAGGTGGGTGACATGTGAGCCCAATAGATCAATCGATCGCGGACATCTAACGGCACGTACATACGACCCTCTGGACACTGGGGGGAGTGGGCTCTGTACGTAACGCCCGCTCGATGTCCGCGTCAACCTCCCACACCACCGGTGCCACCAGACACGAAGCCGGAAGTATGGGAGTGGGCTCCATGGACCCCTCCTCTGTGTCATACAGCCGGGACAGAGCGTCTGCCTTAGCGTTCTGGGAACCTGGTCTGTAAGAAAGGGTGAACACAAAACAGGTGAAAAACATGGCCCACCTTGCCTAGTCTCCTCGCCACCCAGATGTACTCCAGATTGCGGTGGTCAGTCAAAATGAGGAAAGGGTGTTTAGCCCCCTCAAGCCAATGCCTCCACGATTTCAGAGCCTTAACCACAGCTAACAGCTCCCGGTCCCCCACATCATAGTTGTGCTCCGCCGGGCTGAGCTTCTTCGAAAAGAAAGCACAGGGGCGGAGCTTTGGTGGCGTACCCGAGCGCTGAGACAGTACAGCTCCTATCCCAGCCTCGGACACGTCCACCTCTACTGTGAAGGCCAAGGAGGGATCCGGATGAGCCAGCACTGGAGCCGAGGTAAACAGGTCCTTCAGGTGACCAAAAGCCCTGTCCGCCTCAGCTGACCACTGCAGTCGCACGGGTCCCCCCTTCAGCAAGGAGGTAATGGGAGCCGCTACCTGACCAAAGCCCCGGATAAACCTCCGGTAGTAGTTGGCAAACCCTAAGAATCGCTGCACCTCCTTAACCGTGGTTGGAGTCGGCCAATTACGCACGGCTGAAATGCGATCAATCTCCATCTCCACCCCTGACGCGGACAGGTGGTGCCCTAGGAAGGAGACAGACTTTTGAAAGAACAGACATTTCTCCGCCTTGACGTACAGGTCATGTTCCAACAGTCGACCAAGCACCTTGCGCACCAGGGACACATGCTCGGCTCGTGTAGCAGGGTATATGAGAATGTCATCTATACACCACTACACCCTGTCCGTGCAGGTCCCTGAAAATCTCATCAACAAAGGATTGGAAAACTGATGGAGCATTCATCAACCCGTAAGGCATGACGAAGTACTTATAGTGCCCAGATGTGGTACTAAATGCCATCTTCCACTCATCCCCCTCCTGGATACGCACCAGGTTGTACGCGCTCCTGAGATCCAATTTTGTGAAGAAGCGCGCCCCATGCAAAGACTCCGTCATACTAGCAATGAGAGGTAGTGGATAACTGTACTTAACAGTGATCTGATTGAGACCACGGTAGTCAATGCACGGGCGTAAACCTCCATTCTTCTTCTTCACAAAAAAGAAACTTGAGGAGGCAGGTGAAGTGGAAGGCCGAATGTATCCCTGTCCCAGAGATTCGGAGACATATGTTTCCATAGCAGCCGTCTCTTCCTATGACAGAGGATACACATGACTCCGGGGAAGTGCAGCGCCTACCTGGAGATTTATCACACAATCCCCCTGTCGATGGGGTGGTAATTGAGGCGAGAGCCAAATCGGCATATTCGGGGGGAATGTGCATAGTGGAGACCTGGTTTGGACTTTCCACCGTAGTTGCACCTATGGAAACACCTACACACCTCCCCGAGCACTGACGTGACCATCCCTTGAGAGCCCTCTGTTGCCATGAAATCGTGGGGGCATGAGAGGTTAACCAGGGAAGCCCCAACACCACTGGAAACGCAGGAGAATCAATCAGAAAGAGACTAATTCTCTCCTCATGACCCTCCTGCATTTTCATCCAGAGTGGAGCTGTGACCTCCCTAATCAGGCCTGACCCTAAAGGGTGACTATCTAAGGCATGTACGGGGAAGGGCACATCAACAGGAACAGTAGGAATCCCTAATCTACGGGAAAACATACGATCAATAAAGTTCCCAGCTGCGCCTGAATCTACGAGCGCCTTATGCTGGGAATGCGGGGAAAACTCCGGAAATTCGATGGCAATACACATGTGCGCAACAGGGAGCTCTGGGTGAGTCGGGTGCCTACTCCCCTTGGACGGTCCACCAGTGCTCTGTCTGCTGCCTCAACTCCCTGAGGACCCTCCCCAGCACCGACCAGCAGTGTGTCCTCTGCGGCCACAGTTGTTGCAGGAGACGGCCCCCCTTCCGGTCTCCCTGAGAGCAGCACCTCCGAGCTCCATCGGTGTAGGGTCGGAGGTGATGGGGGATGGAATGGACAGACCCAGATCCGGACGTCCGCGGGTGGCCATCAGGTTATCCAGCCTTATCTACAAATCCACCAGCTGGTCCAGGCTAAGGGTGGTGTCCCTGCAGGCCAGCTCCCGACGAACATCCTCCCGTAGGCTGCATTGGTAGTGGTCAATCAGGGCCCTCTCATTCCATCCCGCGCTGGCAGCCAGGGTCCTGAAGTCCAGTGCGAAGTCCTGTGCGCTCCTCTTCCCCTGTCTGAGGTGGAACAGACGTTCCCCCGCTGCTCTTCCCTCCGGTGGATGATCAAATACCGCCCGGAAGCGGCGAGTGAAATCTTCATAGCGCACGACGCCGCGTCCATTCCTCCCCACTCGGTGTTGGCCCACTCGAGCGCTCTCCCCGACAGACAGGAGATGAGGGAGCCGGGTGGATGGTCGCCAGGTAGAGCTCTACCAGGAGCAGAAAACCCTGGCACCCGGCAGCTGTACCATCATATGCCCTCAGGAGCGAGAGCCGGATCCCGCTGGACCCAGGTGATGAATGGGGTGGACAGCGGTGTGGGTTACTGTGTAGTTGGAGGAGGTGTAGCAAAACCCCCTCTCTCCCATCGCTCCATGGTGTTCAACACACGCTCCATTGCTGTGCTGAGAGTCTGTATCATGGTCGCCTGCTGTTGGACGCGTTCCTCCACTGATCTGGAAGGAATTAATGTACCTGCTGACTCCATTTGAGGTGCGTGTTTCTGTCAGGCGTCCGTGTGTAGCGGTAGGACGGAGTCAGGCGCAGGACACAGAGCTAGTTGACAACGTACTTTACTCGTAAATATAAAATGAACATACACTCCACGCAGGGAGGACAATCCCGCTCACCAGTCGATAATACCAAACATAGAACAAACCCGCACACAACACAGTGGGAGCCAGAGGGTTAAATAGGGAACAAATCATAGACATAATGGGAACCAGGTGTGTACAATGAAGACAAAACAAGTAGACCACAGAAACATAGATCGGTAGCAGCTAGTACTCCGGTGACGACAAACGCCGAAGCCTGCCCGAGCAAGGAGGAGGGGCAGCCTCGGCTGAATCCGTGACATGGTGCCCCTCTTATACTGAACAAAAATATAAATGCAACATGTAAAGTGTTGGTCCCATGTTTCATGAGCTGAAGTAAATTATCCCAGGAAAAGCTTATTTCTCTCAAATGTTGTGCACAACTTTGTTTACATCCCTGTTAGTGAGCATTTCTCCTTTGCCAAGATACAGTGGGGCAAAAAAGTATTTAGTCAGCCACCAATTGTGCAAGTTCACCCACCTAAAAAGATGAGAGAGGCCTGTAATTATCATCATAGGTACGTCAACTATGACAGACAAATTGAGAATTTTTTCCTCCAGAAAATCACATTGTAGGATTTTTAATGATTTAATTTGCAAATTATGGTGGAAAATAAGTATTTGGTCACCTACAAACAAGCAAGATTTCTGGCTCTCACAGACCTGTAACAACTTCTTTAAGAGGCTCCTCTGTCCTCCACTCGTTACCTGTATTAAATGGCACTTGTTTGAACTTGTTATCAGTATAAAAGACACCTGTCCACAACCTCAAACAGTCACACTCCAAAGTCCACTATGGCCAAGACCAAAGAGCTGTCAAAGGACACCAGAAACAAAATTGTAGACCTGCACCAGGCTGGGAAGACTGAATCTGCAATAGGTAAGCAGCTTGGTTTGAAGAAATCAACTGTGGGAGCAATTATTAGGAAATGGAAGACATACAAGACCACTGATAATCTCCCTTGATCTGGGGCTCCATGCAAGATCTCACCCCGTGGGGTCAAAATGATCACAAGAACGGTGAGCAAAAATCCCAGAACCACACAGGGGGACCTAGTGAATGACCTGCAGAGAGCTGGGACCAAAGTAACAAAGCCTACCATCAGTAACACACTACGCCGCCAGGGACTCAAATCCTGCAGTGCCAGACGTGTCCCCCTGCTTAAGCCAGTACATGTCCAGGCCCGTCTGAAGTTTGCTAGAGTGCATTTGGATGATCCAGAAGAGGATTGGGAGAATGTCATATGGTCAGATGAAACCAAAATAGAACTTTTTGGTAAAAACTCAACTCGTCGTGTTTGGAGGACAAAGAATGCTGAGTTGCATCCAAAGAACACCATACCTACTGTGAAGCATGGGGGTGGAAACATCATGCTTTGGGGCTGTTTTTCTGCAAAGGGACCAGGACGACTGATCCGTGTAAAGGAAAGAATGAATGGGGCCATGTATCGTGAGATTTTGAGTGAAAACCTCCTTCCATCAGCAAGGGCATTGAAGATGAAACGTGGCTGGGTCTTTCAGCATGACAATGATCCCAAACACACCGCCCGGGCAACGAAGGAGTGGCTTCATAAGAAGCATTTCAAGGTCCTGGAGTGGCCTAGCCAGTCTCCAGATCTCAACCCCATAGAACATCTTTGGAGGGAGTTGAAAGTCCGTGTTGCCCAGCGACAGCCCCAAAACATCACTGCTCTAGAGGAGATCTGCATGGAGGAATGGGCCAAAATACCAGCAACAGTGTGTGAAAACCTTGTGAAGACTTACAGAAAACGTTTGACCTGTGTCATTGCCAACAAAGGGTATATAACAAAGTATTGAGAAACTTTTGTTATTGACCAAATACTTATTTTCCACCATAATTTGCAAATAAATTCATAAAAAATCCTACAACGTGATTTTCTGGATTTCTTTTTCTCATTTTGTCTGTCATAGTTGATGTGTACCTATGATGAAAATTACAGGCCTCTCTCATCTTTTTAAGTGGGAGAACATGCACAATTGGTGGCTGACTAAATACTTTTATACAAATACAAGTATTTTAAACACTGCCGATTTTGCAGGTTTTCCTACTTACAAAGCATGTAGAAGTCTGTAATTTTTTATCAAAGGTACACTTCAACTGTGAGAGACGGAATCTAAAACAAAAATCCAGAAAATCACATTGTATGATTTTTAAGTAACAATTTGCATTTTATTGCATGACATAAGTATTTGATACATCAGAAAAGCAGAACTTAATATTTGGTACAGAAACCTTTGTTTGCAATTACAGAGATCATACGTTTCCTGTAGGTCTTGACCAGGTTTGCACACACTGCAGCAGGGATTTTGGCCCACTCCTCCATACAGACCTTTTCCAGATCCTTCAGGTTTCGGGGCTGTCACTGGGCAATACGGACTTTCAGCTCCCTCCAAAGATTTTCTATTGGGTTCAGGTCTGGAGACTGGTTAGGCCACTCCAGGACCTTGAGATGCTTCTTACGGAGCCACTCCTTAGTTGCCCTGGCTGTGTGTTTCGGGTCGTTGTCATGCTGGAAGACCCAGCCACGACCCATCTTCAATGCTCTTACTGAGGGAAGGATATTGTTGGCCAAGATCTCGCGATACATGGCCCCATCCATCCTCCCCTCAATATGGTGCAGTCGTCCTGTCTCCTTTGCAGAAAAGCATCCCCAAGGAATGATGTTTCCACCTCCATGCTTCACGGTTGGGATGGTGTTCTTGGGGTTGTACTCATCCTTCTTCTTCCTCCAAACACGGCGAGTGGAGTTTAGACCAAAAAGCTCTATTTTTGTCTCATCAGACCACATGACCTTCTCCCATTCCTCCTCTGGATCATCCAGATGGTCATTGGCAAACTTCAGACGGGCCTGGACATGCGCTGGCTTGAGCAGGGGGACCTTGCGTGCGCTGCAGGATTTTAATCCATGACGGCGTAGTGTGTTACTAATGGTTTTCTTTGAGACTGTGGTCCCAGCTCTCTTCAGGTCATTGACCAGGTCCTGCCGTGTAGTTCTGGGCTGATCCCTCACCTTCCTCATGATCATTGATGCCCCACGAGGTGAGATCTTGCATGGAGCCCCAGACCGAGGGTGATTGACCGTCATCTTTGACTTCTTCCATTTTCTAATAATTGCGCCAACAGTTGTTGCCTTCTCACCAAGCTGCTTGCCTATTGTCCTGTAGCCCATCCTAGCCTTGTGCAGGTCTACAATTTTATCCCTGATGTCCTTACACAGCTCTCTGGTCTTGGCCATTGTGGAGAGGTTGGAGTCTGTTTGATTGAGTGTGTGGACAGGTGTCTTTTATACAGGTAACGAGTTCAAACAGGTGCAGTTAATACAGGTAATGAATGGAGAACAGAAGGGCTTCTTAAAGAAAAACTAACAGGTCTGTGAGAGCCGGAATTCTTACTGGTTGGTAGGTGATCAAATACTTATGTCATACAATAAAATGCAAATTAATTACTTAAAAATCATACAATGTGATTTTCTGGATTTTTGTTTTAGATTTCGTCTCACGGTTGAAGTGTACCTATGATAAAAATTACAGACCTCTACATGCTTTCTAAGTAGGAAAACCTGCAAAATCGGCAGCGTATCAAATACTTGTTCTCCCCACTGTATGTATATATATATATATATATATAGACATTGTCAAAGAAGTGAGGATCATCATTATTTGGTCTGTAAAAGTTAATGAGCCATATCTGTTTATGGTCCAATAACATATTTAAAATAATCCATATTCCTTGCGTATCTGTTTGAACAATTTGCACATTCGGATCAAAATTACTATTAATTAATATCATCACCCCTTTTGAGTTTCTTTGCCCATGGGAGTATACAGTGGAGGGAAACAAGTATTTAGTCAGCCACCAATTGTGCAAGTTCTCCCACTTAAAAAGATGAAAGAGGCCTGTAATTTTCATCATAGGTACACGTCAACTATGACAGACAAAATGAGGAAAAAAAATCCAGAAAATCACATTGTAGGATTTGTAATTAATATATTTGCAAATTATGGTGGAAAATAATTATTTGGTCAATAACAAAAGTTTCTCAATACTTTGTTATATACCCTTTGTTGGCAATGACACAGGTCAAACGTTTTCTGTAAGTCTTCACAAGGTTTTCACACACTGTTGCTGGTATTTTGGCCCATTCCTGCATGCAGATCTCCTCTAGAGCAGTGATGTTTTGGGGCTGTCACTGGGCAACACGGACTTTCAACTCCCTCCAAAATGTTCTATGGGGTTGAGATCTGGAGACTGGCTAGGCCACTCCAGGACCTTGAAATGCTTCTTACGAAGCCACTCCTTCGTTGCCCGGGTGGTGTGTTTGGGATCATTGTCATGCTGAAAGACCCAGCCACGTTTCATCTTCAATGCCTTTGCTGATGGAAGGAGGTTTTCACTCAAAATCTCACGATACATGGCCCCATTCATTCTTTCCTTTACACGGATCAGTCGTCCTGGTCCCTTTGCAGAAAAACAGCCCCAAAGCATGATGTTTCCACCCCCATGCTTCACAGTAGGTATGGTGTTCTTTGGATGCAACTCAGCATTCTTTGTCCTCCAAACACGACGAGTTGAGTTTTTACCAAAAAGTTCTATTTTGGTTTCATCTGACCATATGACATTCTCCCAATCCTCTTCTGGATCATCCAAATGCACTCTAGCAAACTTCAGACGGGCCTGGACATGTACTGGCTTAAGCAGGGGGACACGTCTGGCACTGCAGGATTTGAGTCCCTGGCGGCGTAGTGTGTTACTGATGGTAGGCTTTGTTACTTTGGTCCCAGCTCTATGCAGGTCATTCACTAGGTCCCCCCGTGTGGTTCTGGGATTTTTGCTCACCGTTCTTGTGATCATTTTGACCCCACGATGTGAGATCTTGCGTGGAGCCCCAGATCGAGGGAGATTATCAGTGGTCTTGTATGTCTTCCATTTCCTAATAATTGCTCCCACAGTTGATTTGACCCACAGCTCTTTGGTCTTGGCCATAGTGGAGTTTGGAGTGTGACTGAGGTTGTGGACAGGTGTCTTTTATACTGATAACAAGTTCAAACAGGTGCCATTAATACAGGTAACGAGTGGGGGACAGAGGAGCCTCTTAAAGAAGAAGTTACAGGTCTGTGAGAGCCAGAAATCTTGCTTGTTTGTAGGTGACCAAATACTTATTTTCCACCATAATTTGCAAAAAAAATTATAAAAAAATCCTACAATGTGATTTTCTTGATTTTTTCTCTCTCAATTTGTCTGTCATAGTTGACCTGTACCTATGATGAAAATTACAGGCCTCTCTCATCATTTTAAGTGGGAGAACTTGCACAATTGGTGGCTGACTAAATATTTTTTTCTCCCACTGTATTTGCCCACCCCGATTCCTTTTTCCACGCAACTTTTCCACGCAACTTTTCCACATCTAGAATTGTTGAATGAGTTTCCTGTAAACAATATTTATTATATTCCTTCTCTTTGAGCCATGTAAATATTGTTATTCTTTTGTTATTATCTGCTAAGCCATTACAATTATAACTGGCTATACTTATTTCACCACATACCATAATGAGATACAAGTTTCAAATCTATTTATCATTATATATGTTTGTAAATTTACCAATAAAAAATACCATAGTGATTGAGTGTCCATATAGCTGTACCATGATATTTGCATTGCTACTAAGTAACCCTCCAATTGTTCTCCACTAATATTGAATTTGGCCATTACAACTATAGCCCATAGAAACACATTGAATAACACATTCATAAATGGAAAAACAGACAGTCAAACAATAAATCATAAGGAATAAGGTTTTGAGTGTCTGTCCTATATCTAGGAGATATAAGTAAGCTCAATAAATATATTTGCTTTTTGGACACATATTTAACCCCTTTTCTTTGTTGGCACAAAACTACCTCCATACTTCCATTCGTAGAGCAAAACGGAGAACACCATCATGTTTGTGAGAATCTCCCCTCTCCATAGTGGGGTCATATTCGTTTTTTAGGCCAAACTGTTCGGATGCTACAGACGTTTTCCTGAGAAAACCGATTTTCGGGATGTCTCATGGTCGGCTCGGCCACCTTCCACCGCAGATGCAGAAGGCTGACATAGATGGATGCTGTTGATTGAGACGCAGCCCATGCCTAAACTCATGGATTTTGATGGGGATTTTTGTTAGTATGTTACTTAGATTGACACACAGGTGCGTCTATAGACTCTTATTAACTCTTTAGACCCCAATATAACTCTAGAATGCTGCTGTAGATTACTGAGAATTTTCAAGGTAATTTTTTAAATATTTTCTCACACATTTCAAAGAAACAGACATTGCTCAAAAACAAAGAACAAATGACAATTACAAGTGAACTTAGTTTTAAAGAGCACAACCTCTTCTTTAATATGACACCACATTCATGTCAATAGGAATAACACTCATTTTATCTTCCATTGTGTATAGACACTCACTATCAAGAAATGATTAACACTCAACACAACAAAAAACCCACAGTATTTAAATTACTCCCTCAAAATGTACCAAATATACTATATTGTACAAATATTTTAAAAATAATCAAAAATGTGACCAGAGGACAATATTCAGAAAGTATTTCAAAACCCACACAATGTAGGCTATTGTATTGACAAAGACTTTTTAAAATTTAAAAATGCAAACAACTATTCAGAGACTATTTCAAAATGTAGATAACCTCTCTCAAAAAGATTTAGTACAGACAAGGTCTGACACAAAATGTAGAAATAGTAGCCTACTTTGACAACAATTCAGTGAATTGGATGTGGTGGTGGACAGGTTGGTGTTAAACACCAGATATAAAAAATACTCCTAACACTTTTAAAAACAACTTAAAACCCCCTGCCTCTGTCACATTAGGCCCAGGCTGTGTGGTACAAGGGTGAATGGTGGGACTTGGGGCAGATGCACCCCATGGAAACATAGGCTCTACTCTCGGGTGTGCGCTCCCTCTCCATCTGCTTCTTCCTCTCCCTACTCCACCTCCTCTCCCTCTGCTTCCTGCTCTCCATGTTCCTCTTCATGTTAATCTCCCTCCACTCTCCTTTCCCTCCTCTACAGTCTCCTCTTTCTCTCTCCCTCCACTCTCCTCTCTCACTCCACATCTCTATTCCTCCTATCATCAGAGCCCTGACACTCCACATCCCTTCCCTCGCTTTCACTGACCTAGAGGAACGGACTAACAGAGGGAGAGGGAAGCGGAGCAACAAATAGGATACAATTGTGGTCAGGAATATCATCTCTCTCTCCCCACCTCAAAGTAAGTGGCACAACGGTTTATAGATTCAACACATCAACTATTGCTTATTTATGTTGAAAATAAAAGATTACAAAGATGACACTGTGCAATTTAGCCAAAAAGTTTTAGAATAATTCTTCATCTATTTCGATGGGCATAGTTAGCTGGTTGTCTTTGAGACTGACAGCTTAGCGAGCAATGCACAATGTTGCCTCCAACTCTTGTTTTCTTGCATGACAGACTATCTACAGAGTTCGCCAATGTTAGCTGATTAGTTACGAAGCTGGGACAGTTTCCAAATTAATAGCATCGGTAGAATCAGGACAAAACAAGCAACTTATTAGCCGGCTACGTAAACAAATATCACAGTGCCATCCGTTTTGTCTCCAAAGCCCCATACACTACCCACCACTGTGACCTGTACGCTCTTGTTGGCTGGTCCTCACTACATGTTCGTCGTCAAACCCACTGGCTCCAGGCCATCTATAAATCACTGCTAGGCAAATCCCCACCTTATCTTAGCTCATTGGTCACCATAGCAGCACCCACCCGTAGTCTGCGCTCCAGCAGGTATATCTCACTGGTCATTCCCAAAGCCAACACCTCCTTTGGCCGCCATTCCTTCCAGTTCTCTGCTGCCAATGACTGGAATGAATTGCAAAAATCTCTGAAGCTGGAGACTCTTATCTCCCTCACTAACTTTAAGCATCAGTTGTCAGAGCACCTTACCGATCACTGCACCTGTACACAGCCCACCTGAAATTAGCCCACCCAACTACCTCATCCCTATATTGTTATTTATTTTGCTCTTTTGCACCCCAGTATCTCTATTTGCACATAATCTCTTGCACATCTAGCATTCCAGTGTTAATACTAATTGTAATTATTTTGCACTATAGCCTATTTATTGCCTTACCTCCATAACTTGCTACATTTGCACACACTGTAAATATCACTGTATATATTTTCTGTTGTATTTTTTGACTTTGTTTTTTTACCCCATATGTAACTCTGTGTTGTTGTTTTTATCGCACTGCTTTGCTTTATCTTGGCCAGGTTGCAGTTGTAAATGAGAACTTGTTCTCAACTGGCTTACCTGGTTAAATAAAGGTGAAATAAAATAATTAAAAAATATATATATCACTGCAACTCAATATCATATGAGCTCCACTGCGCGGGCATCTACCCTAACATGACCGCTAAGCTGTCAAATAATAGGAAAATGAGGCAATGTATAGCATATGAATATCTGTACCTAGCAAACTTGACAAACCATGACCTAAGCACAACAGATAAACACAAATTACTCTAATATCCATTTTGGTAGCTAGTTAGCTGGTTTTCTGTATATCTAGCTAGTGAAAGTGACAGCTGAGGTTGACGCTTCTCAAGCGCAGCCCAAATATACCGCCACACACAACTTTTCTTGCCTGACAGACTAGCTAGATAGCTATAGAAAGCAGCTTGAGCCGTTTCCATATGAATTACATCGGTAGAAACAATACTAGTTAGCTGACTATATAACAACTAGTTAGCTGACTATGTACAGCTAAACACTGAAACTATTTCCATGAGACAGAGAGCAATCATTCGAGCTCCTGCTTCACCGCTGATGTGCTTGCCTGTACCAACCAAATGATCATTACAGGATTTGCTAATCTGAGAGCTATTACACAAATTTCACAGAATCAAACATCAACAACCCCAAACATATATCTGCTGTTTACTAATTTCATTCACCTCGACATAATCGCTTTCAAAGTGCAAGGACTTGTCGAATCCGTATCACCAACCAACATAGATACAGCCTCTTCCACAGTGTAAAGTCGTGGCCGCTTCGGCGCCGTCATTTTGAGTAAGTAATTATTTTATTTATTTAAAAAATCTACATGACATCATACCCTGTTTCCAGTTTCTGTTTCATGACAGCAGACGTGAATACGACAACAGGTTGTTAGCAAGTTAATTACGCAATATTGACACAGATATTATTGTTAGAAAAACAAGGCAGTTAGCTACTCTAACTTGATTGATGGCCTCAAATGGCTTCTTGGTAGCTAGTTATGCGGTTGGGAGATTGGGAACCTATGTGGGTTCCCAACTTCATAAAATTGCTAGGTGGCTAGTAGTAGTTTTTTTACAGGACAAATCCGAGGTAGCACGTGCCCCTGCGCCCCCTATGGGCAAAATGTGAAATAGCACCTTTGAATTCTACAAACAATAACAGAAGAGTGGGAATAATAACTTAGTCCTCCCTCTCCCATAAACTCCCTCCCTTAGTCTGAGTGTCTGTACTTCCACTATCTCCTCTTCATCAAACCACACCCCCAAGGCTTACTCATTTACTAAATGTTGATGAAAAGCAGACTTCAGTCACCTATGTCAGAGGATGCACAATTGTATGGGTATGTCAGTCTTTTTCATTATTGGCATCCTGGTCCAGTCTGTTCAATGCACTGAATAGACCACCGACTGGACGTGTTGCACTGGAGTTTTGAAAATTAAATGAATTCAATATCTGGTTAGTTTATGTCAATACTCAATACAGAACTCAACAGCGTTGTTGAGATTCAAATTTCAAGTGTAATGTGTCTATGCAGCTGAATTCCCTGTTTGTGTCTCGGAGTGTCACAATGGGATTTTATTTATTATTTATTTCCACCTTTGTCATCCAATCATTTAACTGTTAAGGGGATTTCGTCACGGAACCCAGGGCTGAATACACCTAAGAATGTGTTAGATGACACAACGTTAAAAAAACTGTGGAGATGTGCCTTTGATTCAGCATCATAAAAGGAAAGCATCTGTCGGTCACAATCAAAGAACACTCCAAGTGTTGTAAGAATAGCTTTTCCAGATTCTGGTAGGCTTTGAAATATGAAAGGGCTTTCATTTCCAGATACTGGCATTTGAGGGTCACCAGGGACATAATAACCTTTTTCATATGTAAAAACCCAGAAACCATTCTCAGGGGTTAAGGGGACAACAGCCCTTGACTGAGTGGCTTCGTATGTGGCTACACCAACATACCATGACTGTTTCTCTTTGTTAAAAATATTATCTTCCCTCACCCTCACTTCCCAGTATAACTGTCCGGAGCGGAATCTGTCCTCACTAAAGACATGAAGAGCCATGGGAACATCAGTTTCTTTTGACTTCTTATAAAAAACCTTCCTTTTACTTGCATACACGTCTAGGTTAGGGTGAGCAGACTTTGGGTCCAGAGTGATTTCCACTAAAAAAAGAGAATAAGATTTGGTGAATTCATTCACTCACATGGTTTGCTGATATGGATGTAACTTGATGAAGGTACAGCCATGTAATGATATTATGTTAGTTCTTTGATCATGTGTCCTACCTTTGAATCTTTTCACTTCGCCCCATGCTGTAAATGAACAAATCAAATCAGATAAATATTTATCCACTAATCTTATCAACTGAAAATAGACATTGGGTTGCACCACCTTTCTTCTTATGGGTGTTCAATAAATGCTAATAACCCTGAATGACTGTGCTTGTGGGGTGAATAAGTTCTAAAAACCTAGAAAAAAAAACATTCAATAATGAAAAGGTATGTCAATATAAATTTAGCTTTTGGTACATCTTTCTGTGTAGTTGTTTCCTTGACATTTTGCATCCCACATTCTGCATGAGTAAAACATATGATTATTGACATAGTTTATTATTGATACATAATATAAATCAACCATATTGATTGATCTCTATGATCGATGCATGATACATTACTCATTAAGTTAAATCCTTAGCTGCTACATTCATTTTTGGACTTATAAATGAATGATATATACCCATTGATTCTTGAAGACAATAACTTATAAATGCCTCATGAGCTTAGTTCACCTGTCTTACCACATCAGAGACCAAAATATAAGACTTACTCCAATGTTTTTAAACAATGTAAATGTAAACAAACACTGTAAAGCCTCAAAACACGGTTAAAACTTCCCTGGAAACCCGACGTTGAATTCCATTGAATTCTGCTTTGGGCAGAAATGAGCGTTTGAATCAGGAACGTTTCCTCTCATGACCTCTACAAGCCAGAATGTTGAATAAATGTATATTTAAACGTACTTTACCGGTTGTCCGTGAGGTCAGTCCTTTTGGCGGTAGGAATTTGAGACAATATATCCACGGGAAACTATAATTACATAAACTTTTCAAAGCGCTGGTAGTGCTTTCAGATTTCTATCACCTGAAGCATGCGCACAAGATAAAAATACCTGCACGAGACGCATGCATACTTGCCGAGCTCGTGCACGTGTTTACATGGTTCTGCGCATGCTTCAGGTGATAGAAATCTGAAAAGCACTACCAGCGCTTTGAAAAGTTGATGTAATTATACTTTCCTATTTTTTTTAAACAATACAAACGTCAGCATACAAATGCACATAAAACATCAATGACATAACACCTGCTCAGACCCACCTGGTCAAACCCCCATCTCCAGAGCCCACATCACTTTCCACCACATGGCCTCAAACTGCACCATTTTGTTACTCTCTGTCGCCCACGCACTTTCAACATTTAGTTAATAAAACATCTGACCTTTCCATTGTGTTAATGATGGCGGATTGGTTGATTTCCAGTTTTTAAGTATCCGTGTTTTTCAAGATAATTGATGACAAAAGTATCGTCCAACCCTTCGGGTAACTCACTGCACTCATATGCCATGTCTTGAAATATGCAGACGGACGGATTAAAAGTACATTTACATTGTAATACTTCAGACAGCTAACTTTCTAACTACACCCATACCTTTTGGACTTTATAGCATTCCCAGAAGGCATGGATTATTGAGTCATTGTTAGTTTTACATGACTCTGCCAATGTGCTGTAAATTTGTGAATTTTGTCTCTTCTATAATAAACAATATAGTTTATACTGGATTAAGCGTACAGTTTTAACTGTAATTTTGTTAGTTGTGTTCCAACATTCTCTCCATCGTGTGCCAATATCAGTTATTTTTCAATCTTGGTTCCAATAGTCTATATTTTTTTTCTAAGAGATTGTCAGTTGGAAAGGCTTTCTGCAAGGTATTGTATATCTTACCTACAGTACCGGTCAAAAGTTTTAGAACACCTACTCATTCAAGGGTTTTTCTTTATTTTTACAATTTTCTACATTGTAGAATAATAGTGAAGACATCAAAACTATGAAATAACACATATGGAATCATGTAGTAACCAAAAAAGTGTTAAACACATTTTAGAGATTCTTCAAATAGCCACCCTTTGCCTTGATGACAGCTTTGCACACTCTTGGCATTCTCTTAACCAGCTTCACCTGGAATGCTTTTACAACAGTCTTGAAGGAGTTCCCGCATATGCTAAGCACTTGTTGGCTGCTTTTCCTTCACTCTGCGGATCGACTCATCCCAAACCATCTCAAATGGGTTGAGGTCGGGGGATTGTGGAGGCCAGGTCATCTGATGCAGCACTTCATCACTCTCCTTCTTGGTCAAATAGCCCTTACACAGCCTGGAGGTGTGTTGGGTCATTGTCCTGTTGAAAAACAAATGATAGTCCCACTAAGCCCAAACCAGATGGGATGGCGTATCGCTGCAGAATGCTGTGGTAGCCATGCTGGTTAAGTGTGCCTTGAATTCCAAATAAATCACAGACAGTGTCACCACACCATAACACCTCCTCCTCCATGATTTACGGTGGGAAATACACATGCAGAGATCATCCGTTCACCCACACGCGTCTCATAAAGACACGGCGGTTGGAACCAAAAATCTCAAATTTGGACTCCAGACCAAAGGACAAATTTCCACCGGTCTAATGTCCATTGCGCGTGTTTCTTGGCCCAAGCAAGTCTCTTCTTATTATTGGTGTCCTTTAGTAGTGGTTTCTTTGCAGCAATTCGACCATGAAGGCCTGATTCACACAGACGCCTCTGAACAGTTGATGTTGAGATGTGCATGTTACTTGAACTCTGTGAAGCATTTATTTGGGCAGCAATTTCTGAGGCTGGTATCTCTAATGAACTTATCCTCTGCAGCATTCCAGTGGCGTCCTCATGGGAGCCAGTTTCATCATAGCACTTGGTGGTTTTTTCGACTGCACTTGAAGAAACTTTCAAAGTTCTTGAAATGTTCCGTATTGACTGAACTTCATGTCTTAAAGTAATGGACTGTCATTTCTCTTTGCTTATTTGAGCTGTTCTTGCCATAATATGGACTTGGTCTTTTACCAAATAGGGCTATCTTCTGTATACCCCCTACTTTGTCACAACACAACTGATTGTCTCAAACGCATTAAGAAGGAAAGAAATTCCACAAATTAACTTTTAAGACGGCACACCTGTTAATTGAAATGCATTCCAGGTGACTACCTCATGAAGCTGGTTGAGATAATGCCAAGAGTGTGCAAAGCTGTCATCAAGGCAAAGGGTGGCTATTTGAAGAATCTCAAATATAAAATATATTTTGATTTGTTTAACACTTTTTTGGTTACTACATGATTCCATATGTGTTATTTCATAGTGTTGATGTCTTCACTATAATGTAGAAAACAGTAAAAATAAAGAAAAACCCTTGAATGAGTAGGTGTTCTAAAACTTTTGACCGGTAGTGTATATTGTGAATATCTTTTACTGACTCAAATAGGATTCCCTCAAGATTGCTCTGATGTCCAAAAGATTTCAAATCAAAATGTTCTGAAATTAAACTTTTAAGTTGCATGTATTTGAAAATATCTACATTGGTCAGTCAAAAATGGCTTTCTAATTCTGTCATGGAAATACATTTATTTCCTAATTTATTTACGATTTCTATGCCTTTAGTTTTCCATGTATACCAATTTATCGGTGAATTCTTAAAAGCTATCCATATGGTTGTGTTTTTCAGGAGTGATATATTTTCTTCCATGTTGTTATAGTGTTCTTAACTATGAAGTTGTTAATGTTCTTAGCTTTATCCTTTGAAAATAGACATGGAAAAGATTCTGGGGATGAGCATGCTTATCTTCAATATGTACGCATTGGTCCTCTAGTGCATTTAATTATATGTAAAGTAAAATCCTTGGGTGGCGAGTTGATACAATTCCAAGTCTAGAAGGTTAAAACCTCCCTCAGACTAAGGAAGATGTTAATCTTTCTTTTTTATTCTCTGAGCTTTATTTGCCCATACAAAGTCTGTTATGACCGAGTATACTTTTTAAAGAATGTCTTCAGTGGGGTAATTGATATTACCAAGAATAAATATCCAAACTTTGGGAGCCATGCCATTCTGAAGAGGTTAATTCTACCTGTAAGATTTATGGGAAGATTATTCCATTTAATTAGATCTGCTCATATTTTTGAGTAATAAAAGTTATTTTTATATCATTGTTGTTTGTTGTCACTTATTAAGTAAGTGTTTTATATTTTTTGTGGTCCACTTAAAGGATTGCTGTAGATCATTAGTATTTTTTTTTCCTTTTGCCATTATTTTGTTTCTTTTTTTTCACATCCATTTTATATCCTAAGATTTTAGAGTATTCTGTAAATATTTTTAGCAAGGGGGGCATTGAGTTTTTTTATATTGGTCAGGTATATCAGGAGATCATCTGCAAATAAGTTTAGTTTATATTCATGTTTACCAATACTGATACCTGTTATCTTTGGGTCTGACCCATGTCTAATTGTTTCTGCAAGTGGTTCAATTGCCAGTGCAAACAGGAGGGGGGAGAGAGGACATCCCTATCTTGTGCTCCTTTTCTAAAGCAATTTCATCAGATAATGTATTACTTGTGTATATTTTTTGCTTTAGAACATTTATATAATATTTTGATTTATTATTTCAGCTGGAAAGTAATTATACTTTCCTGTGGATGTGTTGTCTCACATTTCTACTGCCAAAAGGGCCAACCGCATGGACAACCGTAATGTGGTAAAGTACGTTAAAATATATATTTTATTCTACATTCTGGCTTGTAGAGGTCATGAGAGGAAACTTTCCTGATTCAAACGCTCATTTCTGCCCTTAGTACAATTCAGTGCAACTCAACGTCGGGTTTCCAGGCAAGGTTAAAACTACAATTTTGATATCATGGATGGTCAGTCCTTGCATCCGTAGCTCTGTGTATGAATTTGAGAGTGGTTACATTTATACAGGCCCACGCCTTAGCTTTTAACGAAAACAGAGGTGGGGTGAACACTTTGTTATTGTTTCAATTAAAGACTATTTAATGGAACAGTACCTTCATTTGGCACTTGACTTTTACCTACTTCACCTGGAGATGTATAAGAAACAGAGTGTCATAGTAAGAAATACCATTTGAAAATAGAAAATCTATTTAATTTGAACACCACCTTACTGAGTTTAATTCTAAATGTATTTTAGTCAATTTCTAATTAAGTGACACATATTATTTAGCTAATGTACTGTAGATATACAGTATACACAATTTTTACATAAAATAATCAACAAACATAATCTTCACTACAAAACACAATAAATGCTCAGTCAAGTTACCTTAGCAATGTTAAATAAAATTATAATTAAATAATAAACAAAATGTACCTGCGACAAGAGCTGTTTCTTCTATTAAAAGAAGAAGACATTACAAAAAAAAGAAACCAAATATGTTAAAATCATGTTATAATATGTGTAGAAATACACACAATAGTAAAACATATAGAAGTAATACCTGGCTTCTCAGTAGACTCTGTTTTATCTGAAATAAAATGAAACTAATATTAATATAGGTAGGTCATGCAATATTACTTTGTTATTTATTTTTAAAATGTATTGTATTATATCAGGGATATTTTCAATGTTATCATCAAACCTAATATTATAAAGCGGCAAATCCTAACTTTCACTTCAGTTGAATTTTCACAAAGTCTCCAATTGACATCTATGCATGACTAAGTGAAAATGTTACTTAAGTGGAAGTTAAGATTTGCCCCTAAATGATTAGACAACACTTAATACCGTCTGCATAGACTGTTCACATTTAATTGAATATATGTTAGCTTGTTGACATACCTGTTTTTTTGTTCCAGATGAAGAGCCCAATGACAGTAAAGACTAGCAGTAAAATAATCAGAGTTGTGATGAAGGCTCCAAGACTCCAATGTCCTATACAAGGATTTATCAAACCATTAAACATTTTACATTTAATGAAATCTGTATTTAAAATCTGAAGTGAGTCTTATTTTCCAAGTTTATGATCTTGTCTTTTGGTAGATACAGTAACTCGAGACAACATGTTAGAGGTCTTCACCGGTCCACCTGTACCCGAAAAGTCGGGTTGGACCTAGTTGTCATGGGTCTCTGGTATTTGTAATTATAACCGATTTGCCCGTAAGGACCTGTACAGACCCGAACGCGACTGGTGACGTAGAGAGAGAATGAAAATGTCTTGCTTTTCACGAAAGTGGTGCGTGAAGCTTGCTGTTGTTGCCGGCCAATCACAAGTCATCAAAAGCATCACTATAGTAAAAGAGCCTCCCCGTGTGGCAAGCGAGTTAGGAGATACAGGTAATTGCCAAAATAAAGGAAACACCGACAAAGTGTCTTAAAGGGGAATAATGACAAATTTCGAAAATGTGTCTAAGTTCCTAAACCCCTCGAACTCGTTGTTGGACTGTCTGTCAAAGTGCAGACCTCTCTCACTCAGGGAGAGCTAGAGTGAAAGCTATGCCACAGGGTTATGCAGCCCCCCACTCACTGCAGCGCTAGATAGAACTTTGTGGAAAAACAGAAATCTACGAAAAAAATAAACATTCTGTCACAGTGAAAATACTAAATTGGGGAAGTCCAATCAATTGTGAGATATGACATATACATTTTATGTGATGAATATGGGTCGCGGGTTCACAATTTGATCTTTTCTGAGATCTAACATGGTCATACCATGGAGATGGTCATACCATGGATAATTTTGCTATTTGAATTTGAATTTTAAGACACTTTAGGTATGAAAAAAGAAACGATTTGATAAAATATTGGATTTGGCATTTACTACTATAGTCCATTTGCATTTTAGTCATTTAGCAGACGCTCTTACCCAGAGCGACTTACAGGAGCAATTAGGTTTAAGTGCCTTGCTCAAGGGGACATCAACATATTTTTCACCTTGTCGGCTCGGGATTTGAACCAGCGACCTTTCGGTTACTGGCTCAACGCTCTTAACCGCTAGGCTACCTGCTTCCATAGAACTGCATTGAATAACACATTCATAAATGGCAAAACAGACAGTCAAAAACATTTATCATAAGGAATAAGGTTTTGACATGTCTGTACTATATCTAGGATATATAAGAAAGCAACATTGTTGAATACCCGTTTCTTATTGGCTAGAAGGGCATTCTAGAATGGACATTAAAACCAGATAACGGGACAGTTGGAAAAGATATTGGGACACCTTGCAATCATGACGCAACAAGCGCATACACATGCAGACCGTACTGGCTACAAAGTTACAGAAAGCTACACCAACAACCACGCAAACTAAAATTGGATACATTGCAAACACAGGTCCAAAGAGAAAATTGTATTACTTCCATACTTTCATTCATTTTTTAAACCGCTACTGGGTTACCTTCAGATGAGTCCCGTGACACTTGTGGGGGTCGTACAAACTGAGAAGACCATTGTGTTTGTGAGAGCCTCATCTTTCCATATAGTAGTCATATTAGTTTGTAGCCCAAACGGTTCGAACGCGACACACAGAAGTTGGCACTTCAATGATACCGACTTCAGACGAGTCCCATGGAGCTTGTGGGAGTCGTAGAGCAAGACGGAGAACAACATCATGTTTGTGAGAGTCGTATCTTTCCATAGAGTATTAGTTTACCACTTTCCATTGCATTTGCGTATGTAGTGGATTGAGACGCAGCCAATACAAAAAAACGATCTCTATCTTAGACGGATTTTGATTGGTGTTTTTGTATTATGTTGCGTCAATCAACTCTTAAGGATTAATTAACTCAGGAATCACACATGTGGAAGCACCTGCTTTCAATATACTTTGTATCCCTCATTTACTGAAGTGTTCTTTATTGTGTCAGTTACCTGTTGATTATATCTAATTAATGGAATATGGAATTAAAATGACGGAATTAAAAGGTAAATGAGAAGGATAGACTACAATGACCAAGATCTATGGCAGCTAGAAGTTAGTCTAACTAGTGCGAGTCGGCTTGGTTGCTGTTTTTCTCTCTCTCTCCCTGCCTGGACCCGCATTACTCACACGCACACAGCCCCTCCCCCTGCTAGAGTGGCTCCGTTTCTCTCTCCATCACGCTTTAACAGCTCGAGTTAAGATCTTTTGCTGCTTCCCTCAGATTGGATCAGACCGGGTCTGGTTGTCCTTGGGTCCGTTCAGACCAAGTCTCTATCTTTTAAGAATTAATTTATTTAGGTAGGTGTCCGTGTAGGAAAGCCCAAGGTCCATTTCACAACAGGTCCAAGTTTTTTTTGTTGACTGGTTTGTGGGTATAATTAACTTATTGTGTTAAGTTGACTAAGATATTAAATGATGAGATACTGATTAAGATTTCTGAGATTCTCACTCTTCGTTGAAGCTCTGGGCAGGATTCTACTCTCCTTCTTCACCTCCTCAGACAGAGAGACTGTACAGGAGAGCCAATCGGAGTCTGAGGGAGAATACAGCAGCCAACTACTCACACTCACCAAGCCCTGAGGATCTGAAACAGAGAGCAAGGGGGGGATATACACACTTATTCACAGACAGACACAAACAGCCGAACATAGTTGCAGTAATGATCCAGACTAGTGTCTGCAATAACCTGGAGTGTTGAGTACTTCTTGTCCATTTCTGATCTCTGTCCCCGCTTTGTTTCTCCAGGTGAGTGTAGGTTGTGGTGACCATCCCTCTGATGAACAGGTAACGTTCACCTGACTTCCTCCTCCTCTTGCTTCAGCAACAGAGACCACTGGGGTACCACCTAGTACTAATGGCCAGATGAGGCGAGAGGTGGGGCAAATTACAACCGTGAGGACAATGATTGTGAGAATCTATTTAATTGTGTGCATTACATTTTCCCCTGGGTTACTTTAAACTTGCATAAACAATTGCCACCTTCTCTCTACATTTCAAAGAGAGAGATCACCCAAGTTACGAAATGGCATATTGGTTTCCTTACCCTGTAAGCAGTGTTAGACTGCCACTTGTCCATAGACTGCTTACAGACTAAGTAAACCAATGTCATTTTGTGAACTATTCCTTTAAACTAAAGTTACAATATCCGTTTCACTACAATATTGTGAATATTACAGTATATTTGCAGTGCAACTGTTCTGTCTGTCCCTCACACACAGCTAAACACAGTGCCTTCAGAAAGTATTAACACCCCTTGACTTTTTCCACATTTTGTTACAAAGTGGGATTGAAATGGATTTTTAATTGTCATTTTTCTGTCAACAATCTGCACAAAATACTGTCAAAGTGGAAAATAAAACACTAATATATCTTGATTAGATAAGTATTCAACCCCCTGAGTCAATACGTTAGAATCACCTTTGGCAGCAATTATATATAGCTGTGAGTAAGCTGGGTAAGTCTCTAAGAGCTTTGCACACCTGGATTGTACAATATTTGCTCATTATTCTTTTAAATTCTTCAAGCTCTGTCAAGTTGTTTGTTGATCATTGGCCTTGTGTTTTAGGTAATTGTCCTGCCGAAAGGTGGATTTATCTCCCAGACTGTTGGAAAGCAGACTGAACCAAGTTTTGCTCTAGGATTTTGCCTGTGCTTAGCTCTATTCTGTTTATTTTTATCCCAAAAAATGACAAGCATACCCATAACATGATGCAGGCACCACCATGCTTGAAAATATGAAGTGTGGTACTAAGTGTTTTGTTGAATTTGCCCGAAACATAACGCTTTGTATTCAGGACAAAATTATATTTTATTTACCATATTTTTTGCAGTATTACTTTAGTGCCTTATTGCAAACAGGATGCATGTTTTGGAATATTTATTTTCTGTACAGGCTTCCTTCTTTTCCTTCTAGTATTGTAAAGTAAATACAATGTTGTTGATCCATCCTCAGTTTTCTCCTATCACAGCCATTAAACCATACAACTGTTTTAAAATCACCATGGTGAAATGCCTGAGCGGTTTCCTTCCTCTCCAGAAACTGAGTTAGGAAGGGCGCCTGTATCTTTGTAGTGGCTGGGTGTATTGATACACCATCCAAAGTGTAATTAATAATTTCACCATGCTCAAAGGGATATTCAATGTCTCCTTTTTTTTTTTTTTACCCATCTACCAATAGGTGCCCTTCTTTGTGAACCATTGGAAAACCTCCCCGGTCTTTGTGGTTGAATCTGTGCTTGAAATTCACTGCTCAACTAAGGGACCTTACAGATAATTTTATGTGTATGGTACAGAAATGTAGTAGTGATTTAAAAATAATGTTAAACACTATTATTGCACACAAAGTGAGTCCATGCAACTTATTATGTGACTTATTGAGCACATTTTCACTCCTGAACTATTTTAGGCTTGCCATAACAAAACGGATTGAATACTTCTTGACTCAAGACATTTTAGCTTTTCATTTTTAATTAATTTGTAAACATTTCTAAAAACACAATTCCACTTTGACATTATGGATTATTGTGTGTAGTTCAGTGACACAACATCTCAATTTAATCCATATAAAATGCAGCCTGTAAAACAACAACATTTGGAAAAAGTCAAGGGGTGTGAATCCTTTCTGAAGGAACTGTAGCTACCCATTCCACACTGTCTACACAAGCACAGTGCAGTCTTCAGTCCCTTACCATTTACTGTGAGGAAGACACTGGCCTTTTCATACCACTGTGCGCTGCTGACATGGCACACATACTCCCCCCTGTCTTCTAGAGTGACCCTCTCCAGTGTCAGTGATACGTTCCCTCTCTCCAGCCCCCCAGTTAGAGACACCCTGCCCCTGTACTGGGGGTCCACAGGGGCTTCCTGGATCTTGTGATCTTTGTACAACAAGGCAGGTTTGTTGAAGTCACCGGACCGGTACCAGCGCACCTCCAATGGCTCCGCATTGAAGAGAGGTGAGAGTTCACAAGCCAGAGAGACCGAGGAGTTCAACACGGTCAAGATCAGACCATGAGGGACCATCAAAGTGAAAACCGCTGAGATAAGAGTGAGATGTAGAGTGCTTGTAAGAGGGTGTGAAAATTAGCATTATATAGGGCATTACAACACTTTGCTTCATAAGGGACTATACAGCCTGGTGTTAATCCTCTATAAATGTGGTTATAGATTTGGATGAGCAGTTATTACCACCTACTGTATGTGGTGCATTGTAATGCATTATGTATAGCTCATAAGGCATACATGTGTTTATAATGCATTATGAAGAGGGTATAAGTTTTAATTTAAAAAGCTAAGACAGTTATATGGAAGAAATCAATGTTTTTGCAACTATTAGACAGTTGATGTGCTCACCTGGACTTTGAGCTGCCATGCGAACTGTCAGAGCTGTCATTGTCATCAACCTCAGCCACAGACCTGTGTTAAAGATAAAGGACATCCTATTGATGACAATATCATCATAACTGCAGTTATTATAAGACATTTAATCTATTGCGTCAATAAACACGTACAGTAGTAGGGTACAACACTGGTATGTTCAGATAAAAATATATTGAGTAGAACAGACATGCCTCTAGGTAGAGTATAATTGAATTTATTTCTGTAATGTTCAGTATGTCGCACCCTCCTGAATATGACCCTGGTCATTTGATCCAATTCCACGTTGTGTCTCAAAGCTAAAACCATTAGGTCATACAACCAATGTGCAGGAACCAATGAACAAATATACTGTGTTATACTGAACTTTGGACCATAAGACGTTGGACAAGTTAAATTACAGTGCATTCGGAAAGTATTCAGACCCCTTGACTTGTTCCACATTTTGTTACGTTACAGCCTTATTCTAAAATGTATTTTAAAAAGTTTTCCCTCATCAATCTACACACAATACCCCATAATGACAAAAACTGGTTTTTAGAATTTTTTGAAAATGTATATAAAATAAAAAAAATGAAATGTTACATTTACATAAGCATTCAGACCCTTAACACAGTATTTTGTTGAAGCACTTTTGGAAGCGATTACAGCCTCAGGTCTTCTTGGGTATGACGCTACAAGCTTGGCACACCTGTATTTTGGGAGTTTCTTCCATTCTTCTGTGCAGATCCTCTAAAGGTTTGTCAGGTTGGATGGGGAGTGTCTCTATGTATTAGGTAATAAGGGTTTTGTCAAAGGACAACACTACTGGCAAGTGGAGGTAAATGATAATGGTTGTCTCTGAAAAACTGTCATGGTATGTTGGTGTAACAATAGTGGAATCGGCTGTTCCTCTTTAAAATAAAAGTCCCTAATTGAAAGTAATGCAAACGGATACAAATAGTGAAATCATGCCCTATTTGGACTAGATGATGCTAAATAAGGTTGGAAATCACCTCCCCAGTCAGCCGATTGTGCGTTTTGACATTCATATTCCACTGTACAGCCTTACCTATGGATTGTTGATCCATTATATAGGGTATCATACAATTCTGGACTAAGATTGAACCGTACTACACCGGCTCCAACGCTCGTCGGATGTGGCAGGGCCTACAAACTATTATAGACTACAAAGTGAAGCACAGCCGCGAGCTGCCCAGTGACACAAGCCTACCAGACGAGCTAAATTATTTATATGATCGCTTCGAGACAAGCAACACTGAAGCATGCATGAGAGCATCAGCTGTTCCGGACGACTGTGTGATCACGCTCTCCGTAGCCGATGTGAGTAAGACCTTTAAACAGGTCAACATTTACAAGGCCGCAGGGCCAGACAGATTACCAGGATGTGTACTCCGAACATGCGCTGACCAACTGGCAAGTGTCTTCACTGACATTTTCAACCTGTCCCTGACTGAGTCTGTAATACCAACATGTTTCAAGCAGACCACCATTGTCCCTGTGCCCAAGAACACTAAGGTAACCTCCCAAAATGACTACAGACCCGTAGCTCTCATGTATGTAGCTATGAAGTGCTTTGAAAGGCTGGTCATGGCTCACATAAACACCATTATCCCAGAAACCATAGACCCACTCCAATTTGCATACCGCCCAAACTGATCCACACTGCCCTTTCCCACCTGGACAAAAGGAACACCTACGTGAGAATGCTATTCATTGACTACAGCTCAGCATTCAACACCATAGTGGCCTCAAAGCTCATCACTAAGCTAAGGACCCTGGGGCTAAACACCTCCCTCTGCAACTGGATCCTGGACTTCCTGACGGGCCGCCCCCAGGTGGTAAGGGTAGGTAACAACACATTTGCCACGCTGATACTCAACACGGGGGCCCCTCAGGGGGTGCGTGCTCAGTCCCCTCCTGTACTCCCTGTTCACCCATGACTGCATGGCCAGGCACGACTCCAACACCATCATTAAGTTTGCCGACGACACAACAGTGGTAGGTCTGATCACCGACAATGATGAGACAGCCTATAGGGAGGAGGTCAGAGACCTGGCCGTGTGGTGCCAGAATAACAACCTCTCCCTCAATGTGATCAAGACAATGGATATGATTGTGGACTACAGGAAAAGGAGGACAGAGCACGCCCCCATTCTCATCGACGGGGCTGTAGTGGAGCAGGTTGAGAGCTTCAAGCTCATTGGTGTCCACATCACCAACAAACTATCATGGTCCAAACACACCAAGACAGTCGTGAAGAGGGCACGACAACGCCTATTCACCCTCAGGAGACTAAAAAAATGTGGCATGGGTCCTCAGATCCTCAAAAAGTTCTACAGCTGCACCATCGAGAGCATCCTGACTGGTTGCATCCCTACCTGGTATGGCAACTGCTCGGCCTCCGACCGCAAGGCACTACAGAGGGTAGTGCGTATGGCCCAGTACATCACTGGGGCCAAGCTTCCTGCCATCCAGGACCTCTATACCAGGCGGTGTCAGAGGAAGGCCCTAAAAATTGTAAAATACTCCAGCCACCCTAGTCATAGACTGTTCTCTCTGCTACCGCACGGCAAGCGGTACCGGAGCACCAAGACTAGGTCCAAAAGGCTTCTCAACGGCTTCTACCCCCAAGCCATAAGACTCCTGAACAGCTAATCAAATGGCTACCCAGACTATTTGTTGGTTAAGGGCTTGGAAGTAAGCATTTCACTGTAAGGTCTACACCTGTTGTATTTGGCGCATGTGACAAATACAATTTGATTTGATGTGATTTGATCAGTCTACTCAGTGACACCCACAGAACACAATTGTGAACAGTTTTTAAAAATATTAGCATTGTAGCTCTTATTGCGGAACTTTAACTGTTGGGAAATCACCACACTATCCTACCTATTGTGCATATTGACATGTACAGCCTTTTGTTTAATTTATATAACAACATTCCAACAGTGTTTAGCCTTCTCTAGTCCAATTGTGACATGATATCACAATCTTTGTAAGTTTTAATGGGGGACTTTTATTTTGAAGCAAACCACCGATTCCACTATTGTTGCTCACGCTAATGTTGTTCACGACACACACGTCGTCTGTGCCACATAATGTGCGCACCACTACGTTGGCAAGACAAAAAACTACAGGAAAGATGGTCGTTTAATGTGAGAGAATCAACGATGTTACGATTTTGAAAGTCATGTAGTGTAAGCTGGGTATTAGGGAATTACTTTGTGTTAATCAATTTATTCACCTTTTTACACTAACTTAAATGTTTTCCATCCAACAGAGACAAAAAAACGAATTAAAGGTAATTAATGAACATTCATCACCATGTAATATGACATAACACTGACAATCATGCTTCATTTCTTACAGTTTGGTTTGCAATATATTTACCTAAGTATGTTTATTACAAATGTGCATTAATCTTTGAGGTAAAAAAAAAAAAAGCTTTACATATATTTTCCACACAATTTAAATTGTAGGCTCTGTGTTTTCTATTTACTTGGTATTTGTTTTATGCAGATTGGCAGGTGAAAGATTTCAAAGGTAGGAAAACAATCCATGGCAAGATTAGTGCATGTTTATGTTATGTTTAACACAATTGTTGTATAGGCCTGGATTACATTGCTTTAGTCAGTACAGCGGGAAGGTAGAGGTGGAATACGGATAGAAGGGGCATTAGTTTTTGCAGAGTTGCCAAAAACTGGAAATTCCGGTTTTCAGGGGACATGAGAGTGCCTGTGACAGGACTTCTGCTGCTTCTCATTCTTAAGATTTGTTTTTGCATCTTTTACTTTTGGTTTTGTACACCAGTCTCAAACATTTGAAAATACAATATTTTTGGTTACGGAAAATATTATTTATAGCGGTTTAGATGGTACAATGATTATCTACACTATAATTGCTTGTTTGTCACATAAATTGAAATTGGACAAGCTATTAGAATTTTAGCAACCAGGAAATGGCGGAGTGATTTCTTCATAGTGCCTTTAAAACAATAAAGCAGCATGTCTTTCTAAATACAATTAAACAAGGGGAGGAGATGAGAGAAAGTGAAGGGAGATACAACATTCTTAAAAGAATGATAGTAGTTTATCTGGTGAAATTCATTTCTACCTGAATGCATGATCCCTCTCCTTCAATTTCCAGCTGTTGTAACAAAGTTATCTTCGGCTTTGGAATCCTCAGATGACACTATGGATTCAAGACCAGTTGACATATCCACAGTGTATGTTAATTCTACTTTGTAAGCGAGAATGAAGATAGAACAGCTTCTCCCCTCCCCTCTCCCTCATCCTCATCTCATTATATTTCCCTATTTCCGTGTAGTCATGTGACAGGGCTATGTTTTTGAAAACTGCACAGCCCAATCTCCAAATAAAACGCCAACCCTGGCGTAACTGCAGTAACATAATTACATCATGTGGTGCTTTATCTTGGCTCTTAGTCAAACTCCGCAAAAGTGAAACTAAAATGTAGGTTTAGGCATTCATTCCAAATGGTTATGTTAAGGTTTGGGAAAGGCTTAAAAAACACACACAAAAACAATTGTCTAGGACTGGGATTGAACACATGCGCCTCGGAGCTTGACTCTGCACCTTAAACACCTATCCACCATCCCCCATCGCCCTAGCGTGCCGTCAGCTGCTAGAAGGTAATAGGCGCTCACATTGCACCTAGTGGATGGTATAGCTTCTGTAACAGTGTTGCTTCCGTCCCTCTCCTCGCCCCTACCTGGGCTTGAACCAGGGACCCTCTGCACACATCGACAACAGTCACCCTCGAAGCACCGTTACCCGTCGCTCCACAAAAGCTGCGGCCCTTGCAGAGCAAGGGAAACAACTACTTCAAGGTCTCAGAGCGAGTGATGTCACCGATTGAAATGCTACTAGCGCGCACCATTTCACACCGGTTACACTTCCACATGTCGCAAAAATAAAATAAGATCAAGCTTTATTTATACAGCACATTTCAGACATGGAATGCAATGCAATGTGCTTCACAGGAAAAAACGAATAAAAACAATGAAAATAAAAACGGAAATATTTACTACACAGATGCATGACGCATTTAGAACTCCATGAACAGAACTCTATGATCAGAATACTAAAGCTGCATGAACTGTCAAGTCTAGACACGGCCTAGAAACAGTAGATCTGTTCTATGTGCGCTATTTCTAGGCTTCCCGTTCTTAAGATTTGTTTTTGCGTCTTTTACTTTTAGTTTTGTACACCAGTCTCAGCCACTTCTAATCTATGCCCCTACTAACCTAAGGTAGCCAGGCGTAAAATAAACACCTGAAACGAGATCTCCCACATTCTGGTCTTGATGAGAGTAAAAAAAAAACTGTCAGGAGAGGTTCTCTTCTGCACTGTTCAACCAATCCAGTAAATGTGAAGGAGGAGTTAAAATGGAGTGTCTCCTTGTTAAAGGGAAATATCACTCAAAAACTATATATATATACACTGCTCAAAAAAATAAAGGGAACAGTTAAACAACACATCCTAGATCTGAATGAATGAAATAATCTTAAATACTTTTTTATTTACATAGTTGAATGTGCTGACAACAAAATCACACAAAAATTATCAATGGAAATCAAATGTATCAACCCATGGAGGTCTGGATTTGGAGTCACCCTCAAAATTAAAGTGGCAAACCACACTACAGGCTGATCCAACTTTGATGTAATGTCCTTAAAACAAGTCAAAATGAAGCTCAGTAGTGTGTGTGGCCTCCACGTGCCTGTATGACCTCCCTACAACGCCTGGGCATGCTCCTGATGAGGTGGCGGATGGTCTCCTGAGGGATCTCCTCCCAGACCTGGACTAAAGCATCCGCCAACTCCTGGACAGTCTGTGGTGCAACGTGGCGTTGGTGGATGGAGCGAGACATGATGTCCCAGATGTGCTCAATTGGATTCAGGTCTGGGGAACGGGCGGGCCAGTCCATAGCATCAATGCCTTCCTCTTGCAGGAACTGCTGACACACTCCAGCCACATGAGGTCTAGCATTGTCTTGCATTAGGAGGAACCCAGGGCCAACCGCACCAGCATATGGTCTCACAAGGTGTCTGAGGATCTCATCTCGGTACCTAATGGCAGTCAGGCTACCTCTGGTGAGCACATGGAGGGCTGTGTGGCCCCCCAAAGAAATGCCACCCCACACCATGACTGACCCACCACCAAACCGGTCATGCTGGAGGATGTTGCAGGCAGCAGAACGTTCTCCACGGCGTCTCCAGACTCTGTCACGTCTGTCACATGTGATCAGTGGGAACCTGCTTTCATCTATGAAGAGCACAGGGCGCCAGTGGCGAATTTGCCAATCTTGGTGTTCTCTGGCAAATGCCAAACGTCCTGCACAGTGTTGGGCTGTAAACACAACCCCCACCTGTGGACATCGGGCCCTCATACCACCCTCATGGAGTCTGTTTCTGACCCTTTGAGCAGACACATGCACATTTGTGGCCTGCTGGAGGTCATTTTGCAGGGCTCTGGCAGTGCTCCTCCTGCTCCTCTTTGCACAAAGGCGGAGGTAGCGGTCCTGCTGCTGGGTTGTTGCCCTCCTACGGCCTCCTCCACGTCTCCTGATGTACTGGCCTGTCTCCTGGTAGCGCCTCCATGCTCTGGACACTACGCTGACAGACACAGCAAACCTTCTTGCCACAGTTCGCATTGATGTGCCATTCTGGATGAGCTGCACTACCTGAGCCACTTGTGTGGGTTGTAGACTCCGTCTCATGCTACCACTAGAGTGAAAGCACCGCCAGCATTCAAACGTGACCAAAACATCAGCCAGGAAGCATAGGAGCTGAGAAGTGGTCTGTGGTCACCACCTGCAGAACCACTTCTTTATTGGGGGTGTCTTGCTAATTGCCTATAATTTCCACCTGTTGTCTATTCCATTTGCACAACAGCATGTGAAATGTATTGTCAATCAGTGTTGCTTCCTAAGTGGACAGTTTGATTTCACAGAAGTGTGATTGACTTGGAGTTACATTGTGTTGTTTAAGTGTACCCTTTATTTTTTTGAGCAGTATATATACAGTGAGGGAAAAAAGTATTTGATCCCCTGCTGATTTTGTACGTTTGCCCACTGACAAAGACATGATCAGTCTATCATTTTAATGGTACGTTTATTTGAACAGTGAGAGACAGAATAACAACAACAAAAATACAGAAAAACGCATGTCAGAAATGTTATAATTTGATTTGCATTTGAATAAGGGAAATAAGTATTTGACCCCTCTGCAAAACATGACTTAGTACTTGGTGGCAAAACCCTTGTTGGCAATCACAGAGGTCAGACATTTCTTGTAGTTGGCCACCAGGTTTGCACACATCTCAGGAGGGATTTTGTCCCACTCTTCTTTGCAGATCTTCTCCAAGTCATTAAGGTTTAGATCCTGATGTTTGGCAACTCGAACCTTCAGCGCCCTCCACAGATTTTCTATGGGATTAAGGTCTGGAGACTGGCTAGGCCACTCCAGGACCTTAATGTGCTTCTTCTTGAGCCACTCCTTGCCTTGGCCGTGTGTTTTGGGTCATTGTCATGCTGGAATACCCATCCACAACCCATTTTCAATGCCCTGGCTGAGGGAAGGAGGTTCTCACCCAAGATTTGACGGTACATGGCCCCGTCCATCGTCCCTTTGATGCGGTGAAGTTGTCCTGTCCCCTTAGCAGAAAAACACCCCCAAAGCATAATGTTTCCACCTCCATGTTTGACGGTGGGGATGGTGTTCTTGGGGTCATAGGCAGCATCCCTCCTCCTCCAAACACGGCGAGTTGAGTTGATGCCAAAGAGCTCGATTTTGGTCTCATCTGACCACAACACTTTCACCCAGTTCTCCTCTGAATCATTCAGATGTTCATTGGCAAACTTCAGACAGGCCTGTATATGTGCTTTCTTGAGCAGGGGGACCTTGCGGGCGCTGCAGGATTTCAGTCCTTCAGTGTGTTACCAATTGTTTTCTTGGTGACTATGGTCCCATTTGCCTTGAGATCATTGACAAGATCCTCCCGTGTAGTTCTGGGCTGATTCCTCACCGTTCTCATGATCATTGCAACTTCCCGAGGTGAGATCCTGCATGGAGCCCCAGGCCGAGGGAGATTGACAGTTCTTTTGTGTTTCTTCCATTTGCGAATAATTGCACCAACTGTTGTCACCTTCTCACTAAGCTGCTTGGCGATGGTCTTGTAGCCCATTCCTGTCTTGTGTAGGTCTACAATCTTGTCCCTGACATCCTTGGAGAGCTCTTTGGTCTTGGCCATGGTGGAGAGTTTGGAATCTGATTGATTGATTGCTTCTCTGGACAGGTGTCTTTTATACAGGTAACAAGCTGAGATTAGGAGCACTCCCTTTAAGAGTGTGCTCCTAATCTCAGCTCATTACCTGCATAAAAGACACCTGGGAGACAGAAATCTTTCTGATTGAGAGGGGGTCAAATACTTATTTCCCTCATTAATATACAAATAAATTTATAACATTTTTGACATGCGTTTTTCTGGATTTTGTTGTTGTTATTCTGTCTCTCACTGTTCAAATAAACCTACCATTAAAATTATAGACTGATCATTTTTTTGTCAGTGGGCAAACGTACAAAATCAGCATGGGCTCAAATACTTTTTTCCTACACTGTATATATATATATATATATATATATTATTATTATTTAATTTTTTTAAATTAGTCCACAGTTGATACAAAATGCATAATATGATGCAAAACGCATCATCATGATGATGTGGCTGGATAAACTTTTCTTCTTAAAAGTCCAATATCTTAACAACTTGACTGCTGACAGACAAAACATTTTGGGACTGTATCAACACTGGACTAATGAAATAAATACCAAAAGATCGTTTTTGAGTGAAATTCCCCTTTAACGTCCAAAAGCAGAAGTCCTGTCACAGGCTCTCTTATTTCCCCTGAAAATTAAACGTCCAGTTGTTGGCAACTCTGCAAAGGCTAATGCCCCTACTGTCCGTCTCCCATCTCTACCTTCCGGGTGTACTGACTAAAGCCATAAAAAAATATGAAAGGTGGTCGGAACCCCCTTTAGAAAATACAAAAAAACATACAGAGTCATAGCTGTAGTATTGGCCTAATTAAAATACATATGTGTATAATGTAAAGTATGTCTAATTTGACATGTTTTCTCCTTCATCTCCTAGTACTCGTTCAATATATTCTTATTTGCTATGAGTTACGTTGTCCAGGACTGAACACAGGAAGAAAGTTTGATGCTTTCACATCAGTAAAAGTGTAGAGCTGGGACACTGTATCAACATTATAAAAATACATAGTGTGTCTGGCACAGTCTAGAAACACTCCCAATGTAAATAGCTCTTCTCTAACAATTACTGGTGTTGAAGGGTCAGTAAGGAGATAGAAACCTTGTCTTTTATCATAAGAGAGAATCCAGAAACCATACTTGGGTGTTAATGGAACAGTAGGCCTTCTCTCAGCATTTGCTTTGGTCACACCAACATTCCATGTCCGTTTTTCAGAGACAACCATTTGTTTATCCTTTACCTCCACTTGCCAGTGGTGTTGTCCTTAGACAAAACCCTTATTACCTAATACATAGAGATGCATGTTAGACTTCCCAGTATATTTTGCTTTGATGTACTGAGCCCTCCTTCCTTCAGCAGTCACTTTAATAGCAGGATGGGCAGTCCGGACATCAATAGTGATGTTCTCTAAAGGAAGAGAATATGATTTAATTCATTCACAAATATATTTTTTGGGGGGGTATTTCATTAGGATCACCATTAGCAGTTGTGAAAGCCGCAGCTACTATTCCTGGGGTCCACACAGAACATGAAACATGACACAATACAGAACATTAATAGACAAGAACAGCTCAAGGACAGAACTACAGTTGAAGTCAGAAGTTTACATACACCTTAGCCAAATACATTTAAACTCAGTTTTTCACAATTCCTGACATTTAATCCTAGTAAAAATTCCCTGTCTTAGGTCAGTTAGGATCACCACTTTATTTTAAGAATGTGAAATGTAATAATAATAAATAATAATAATAAGAGATAATTATTTATTTCAGCTTTTATTTATTTCATCACATTCCCAGTGGGTCAGAAGTTTACATACACTCAATTAGTATTTGGTAGCATTGCCTTTAAATTGTTTAACTTGGGTCAAACGTTTCGGGTAGCCTTCCACAAGCTTCCAACAATAAGTTGGGTCAATTTTGGCCCATTCTTCCTGACAGAGCTGGTGTAACTGAGTCAGGTTTGTAGGCCTCCTTGCTCGCACACGCTTTTTCAGTTCTGCCCCCACATTTTCTATAGGATTGAGGTCAGGGCTTTGTGATGGCCACTCCTTCCTCATGATGCCATCTATTTTGTGAAGTGCACCAGTCCCTCCTGCAGCAAAGCACCCCCACAGCATGATGCTGCCACCCCCGTGCTTCACGGTTGGGATGGTGTACTTCGGCTTGCAAGTACCCCCTTTTTCCTCCAAACATAACGATGGTCATTATGGCCAAATAGTTCTATTTTTGTTTAATTAGACCAGAGGACATTTCTCCAAAAAGTACAATCTTTGTCCCCATGTGCAGTGGCTTTTTATGGTGGTTTTGGAGCAGTGTCTTCTTCCTTGCTGAGCGGCCTTTCAGGTTATGTTGATATAGGACTCGTTTTACTGTGGATATAGATACTTTTGTACCTGTTTCCTCCAGCATCTTCACAAGGTCCTTTGCTGTTGTTCTGGGATTGATTTGCACTTTTCGCACCAAAGTACGTTCATCTCTAGGAGACAGCGTCTCCTTCCTGAGCGGTATGACGGCTGCGTGTTCCCATGGTGTTTATACTTGCGTACTATTGTTTGTACAGATGAACGTGGTACCTTCAGGCATTTGGAAATTGCTCCCAAGGATAAACCAGACTTGTGTAGGTGTTCTGCGGTTTTTCTGCGGTCTTGGCTGATTTCTTTTGATTTTCCCATGATGTCAATCAAAGAGGCACTGAGTTTGAAGGTAGGCCTTGAAATACATCCACAGGTACACCTCCAATTGACTCAAATTATGTCAATTAGCCTATCAGAAGCTTCTAAAGCCATGACATAATTTTCTGGAATATTTCAAGCTGTTTAAAGGCACAGTCAACTTAGTATATGTAAACTTTTGACGAACTGGAATTGTGATACAGTGAATTATAAGTGAAATAATCAGCCTGTAAACAATTGTTGGAAAAATTACTTGTGTCATGCAGAAAGTAGATGTCCTAACCAACTTGCCAAAACTATAGTTTGTTAACAAGAAATTTGTGGAGTGGTTGAAAAACGAGTTTTAATGACTCCAACCTACGTGTATGTAAACTTCCGACTTCAACTGTACATACATTTAAAAAAACGGCACACATGTTGAGATTTAGATGTGCGTTTCCCCCATTAATATGTAAAGAGCATTGAGCACCTAGTTGGAAAAGTGCAATATAAATCCAATCTATTAGTAGTAATAGTAGTAGTAGTAGTAGTAGTAGTAGTAGTAGTAGTAGTAATTGTAGTAGTAGTTTAATTTAAGTAATGTAATCTAGGCCTATACAATAATTATGTTAAACACAACATAAACATGCAATAATCTTGCCATGGATTGTTTTTCCTACCTTTGAATTCTTTCACCTGCCAATCTGCATAAAACAAATACCAAGTAAATAGAAAACACAGAGCCTACAATTCAAATTGTGTGGAAAATATATGTATTTTTTAGGGCCGTCCTCTGACACAGCCTGGTATAGAGGTCCTGGATGGCAGGAAGCTTGGCCCCAGTGATGTACTGGGCCATACGCACTACCGCAGCCCAATCCACAGCCCACCAATGAGTAACTCCCCAAACAATTCTGAATGTACATACAATTTTCACATGTTTCACCGCAAAACTGTCATAAACAAATCTCACAAGCATCAGACACTGCAAGCTCCCAGCGACTATAATCAAACCTAACACAATATCTGCCACTTAATTTCCAGCAATATTGCTCCTTGTCTGTCTATGTGGTGCGCACATTGGTCCATCACTCCTTGTGTAGCCAGTTGATGTGATACCCATCTTGTGGGTTCAATTAAATGTTAACTGCAAATAGGCTTAACTGGCAGAAGTATACAATGAGTAAGTATATCATTTGTATCTATTATTTTCAATGAAATGAGCTGCAGCAGTACAGAACCATCTCTAGAACAGCACACTAGATGGCACATTCCTCACTGGCTAGACTAGATGCACAATTAAAGAGGAATTACAACAACAACAAAAAACTTTACAAAATTGTCTTCAGATGTGATTTAAGCATTGATATGGACTCAGAACATGTACTTTCAATGTTTCTCCATGAACAATTGTAATTTTGAGAGTAAAAAAATAAATAATCTAAAACTAGGAGAAATAATACATTTGGGAAAATATAAAACAAATCTCTGATTTTATTGGGCCCCCCTTAGAGTTGTTTTATTATCCATTATTTTACCAGGTATATTGACAGAAAATATAGTGCACTACTTTCTCTTGTCCACTAAGGACCTGGGGAAAGTAGCTTTCATGCTAGAGAAGTTGGAGACCCCCTGCCATACAGAGTTGAAATATCTAGCCTTCAGAGCTGTAACATTTTGACACTTTGGCTTTGGTCGATGTCCACGCCAATCACCATAAAAATCGGTCAGTTTAAGCTAACAATATGTTTTTTTGCATTGGATGCATCTCAATCCACCGCATCTGCCTATGTTGCACTTCTGCATCTGTGTGAAAGGAGACAGAGCAGTGTTTGTCAGACCATGAGACATCCTGAAAATCGGTCTTCTCACAAAATCTTCTGTAGCGTCCGAACGGTTTGGCCTACGGTTTGACTCTCACGAACAGGATGGTGTTAAAACAACTGTTTCCTGATCTTTCTTATATCTCTCAGATATAGGACAGACACTTCAAAACAAACTTCCTTTAGATTTTTGGGGGGGACTATCTGTTGTTACATGTAGTGAATCTGTTATTTAATGCATTTGAATGGGCTTATAGCAGTAAGGACAAAAATATTTTTTTGTCAAATACATTTTTATAAAAAAATAAATGATACTTCATGGGGTCTTAAAATTCAAATAGCAAAATGATGCTTGGTATGACTTTCTTAAAACAATTCCATATAGCTTAGTAGTACTCCCCCTTACGGGTTAAAGGCAAGTACAAACACATACTAGTTAACTAAAGTAGGCTAGTCATCACTCGAGAGTCTACACATACTGTAGGACTCCAACAAGGGGTTCCGGAAGTGGATTCTCAATCCTCGTAACAAGTGGTGATATTAAATATTAGCGATAGCGTTATTACTGTGCAACATAGACGTTCTATTGTCTGCTGAGATTTCAAAACAATTTGTATGTTGATGTAGTGCCCATCGGTTATGAATGTTTCAACCTCTGTTGAGAAGTTGTGTTTTTACCGTCAGTTTCTGGTTTCAAAGAGCACAAAAAACAACACTTATCATGAGCCTCAGCGTTTATGTCTTCACTGAAATTGCCCCTAGGTCTATACTAACTAGTCTAATGCGACCAACAAGTTACCATGGAACTACTGAGAGAGTTTGGAGTTATATTTTGAAGCCAGAGGAGGAGTCACTTGTATTTCACTGTTAGTTTTACACAAATAATTGTACATTTTCAGTTAATAGAACTGAAGATTGTTTATTTTTTATTAAAAGTACTGATAGTGTTGGGTGTACTGTTGCTTGTATATGTATACAACCTCCATTGACACCACCATACACATTCCTCCTACATATAACCATTAACTTCTGGTGTAGCAAGTATTTCAAATTACAACCCAACAACTGAAACCAGACTGTGGCCCTTCTCCTCTCCATAGGATACCTGATGTCTAGCAATAACATGTTCTGACAGAATGTAAACGTTCTACATTTCCCTCTCTCCCTCAGTAACATGAATAAGGATATTTCATATTTCAAGTTTAGAAGTTAGAACCCATCATCACAATGAACATTTTACATCAATTTGTATGTTATCATTGCAAGTAATGTAATTACCAGATGTGTAGAGTACTTCTTGTCCATGTCTGATCTCTGTCCCCTCTTTGTTTCTCCACGTGAGAGTAGGTTGTGGTGATCAGCCCACTGATGAACAGGTAACGTTCACCTGACCTACACCTCCTCTTGCTTCATCAACAGAGAAAACTGGGATATCACCTAATACTAATGGAGGAGAAACCACAACCATTAGGACAGCTGATCGAATGAGTTCAACAGAATATATGGCAAGTAATCAGTGGAGAAAAATGACAAGTCAAATTCTACATAAGGTGTGAGACCAGGTTGCTTGTTACGATGTAATTACAAAGGTTATAATCATTTACATTGCAAGTTAGGACAACTCACGACAAAGGTTAGGAGAATTTACATTGCAGGCAGGAGTGGCGCCACAGTTGTTTTCCTGATTTGGTAACCTAACCAGGTAAAACGCCGGACCTTATATGGCAGGATTTTCAAAACTCGGTCCTGGGGACCCCAAGGGACCTTTTGGTTTTTGTCGTAGCCCTACGAAGCTGATTCAAATAAGCAACTTATCAAGCTTTGATTATTTGAAATCAACTGTGTAGTGCTAGGGCAAAAACCAAAACGTGCACCCCTTGGGGACCCCATGACCGAGTTTGGGAAACAATGTTATACAGTATAATGTGATTATGTTGTAAAAAGGTTTAATATGGGCTATGGTGGGACCAGAGTTTTTCTAATCAGGTCACATGGTTTAAAAAAAAAACTCTTGGAAAAACTCCTAGCCTTTGAAAACCCTGTCAAACTGCAGAAACCTTGTACTTGTTCATATTAATTATATTTTAAAGAAGGACTAGGGGTGTTTCCTATACACAGACACAGCAACATGATTGGACAATAAAACTCACAGGGCTGAGTTTGCTTCATGCAGGTTTGCATTGTGTAGTCTTGCCCTATGCAATTGTAGGTCTAATAAAACATTTACTCACAGTCTATGTCATCTTGTGTTTATTGATTAATTCCAGTTAATAATTATGGTAGCCTAGTCAGCCCATGTTTGAATATATGTTTGAATATAAACCAAATGTTTTCCAATTCACATTTTCTCTATTTGCACATCATCTTCTGCACATCTATCATTCCAGTGTTAATACTAAATTGTAATTATTTTGCACTATGGCCTATTTATTGCCTTACTTCCATAACTTACTACATTTGCACACACTGTATATAGATTTTATATTGTGTTATTGACTGTACGTTGTGTTTATCCCATATGTAACACTGTGTTGTTGTTTTTATCGCACTGATTTGCTCTATCTTGGCCAGGTCGCAGTTGTAAATGAGAACTTGTTCTCAACTGGCTTAGCTGGTTAAATAAACGTGAAATTAAATAAAAATAAATAAAACACTTGCTAAATAAATACTGGAGGAAAGTGGAGAGCTTTGAGCTTTGTGCGTGGTTAACCCAACCTTCGATTTCCGTCAATCTGACACGCAAAGAGGATGCAGCTGCACTCTGATATGAAAGACAGAAATTGTGCACGAGTTGACAAATCATGAGGCAAATCTGAAGGGAAAAAAAACAATTTGCCCCTCTAACACAAGTCGATATTTTAAATCAAAAGTGATTGAAAAGTGCTGTGGCAAATGCCGCCACGCCATACGTTTTCCGGCAGCCCTGAATGCAGGTTAAGAGAACTAACGACAATTGTTAAAATAATGTACATAGAAGGCTAGGAATAGGATTACGGGGAGGGTTAGACAGAATCTGACTTTCTTATTTATTCTCTCTAGTCAGAACGGTACAATGCCAGAATGTGGACAGCCAGAGCCCGGTGGCTCGGTATATGGCTGGGAAAGCGTACCTCAATCCAGGGATGGAATATGTCACTGTACTCCGAATTATCCAGAAATTATGAAGGGATAGGAGATTGGAATACTACTAGTTAATTAAAACTGCCGTTTTCGTGAAATCTGAAACACTTGAAGCTGGGATGTCCCTCCTACCATTTCATTCACTCTTCCGACTGTCCATCAACTCCTGGTTGACCAATACATCACAGCCACTAATGCCATTGTAGCGCAGCAGGAGAATAGGTTTCGTAGCTGTATCACATATCTCGCGTCGGCTCCACGGTGTCCTGATCACAGCATCCTGCCGTTAAGACCTTACAGGGAAGATGTAATTACAGCGACCTTAAGGTCTGAATATTTAGCCTAGGGGAAGGATTATCTAAAATGCTACAGTTGTCCCTGATGCGACTCGTACACGCAACCTTCGGATTGCTAGACGGTCGCGGTATACGCCCACCCATCCTCCCCGACAAACCTACCTACCTACTGTTGTTCCTGTCTTAAATAGTGTAACCAGCCCAAGCAGGTCATTCGTGTTCAGGTTGACACTAAATAATAATATATCCCAAAAATAAAGAAAAGGGCATGCCATACTAAACATGTATCAAACAAACGTGGGAAGACTGCCCAGTCCGAGATGACACTTCTTACTTTGCAATCAATTGCCAATCAACACCTGTAAATCATTACTCACTTATCAACCCTTGCTGGCGCTTCAAGCAACTCGCCCCAGGCAGCTGCACCCTATGAATAGGATGTGGTAGTGTACTGTCTAGCTATGACCTGTATCACTTGCTACCTCCATTCAGTGCATTTGTAACCCACTGCAGTTTAACAAATTGATGTCAAAATAGGAATTTCCATAAATAAATATTCTATAAAGTCGAATCCTGCTATTGGTTGCTGCATCTAATGGGTCATTTTCAGCAGATTGGTGTTATTGGAAACAAATGCTGTTCTGAGGGCATGCATGATTGTGGCTAGATGTTTGAGTCGCGTCTTGGAAAATGTTAGCGTTTTAGCTAACCCTAACCCTTTTTCTAACCTTGACCTAATTCTCGTAACCTGCCATGTTAATTATCCTGACCTGCTGTGTAAATTCTCCTAACCTGCTACGAAAAGTCACTTCTGTGGCACTCCATCTAGTTCAAACTGGTAGGCCTGCCCGCTGAATAGCGGGACTTTCCAATAACGCGATACACCTCATTCTCCCATCATGTTCATCCATGCAGCCAATATACAATGGGCAATTAAAGAAAGACAGCAATTAATTAAAAGTGAACGTTGGACCTACAGACAGTGAAGCAGTTTGATTACTTTAGTACTAAAATATTTCCTCCAAAAAAGACAGCCACACTGACAGCCATGTAGAAAAATATAATACAATTACAATTGAAATCTGTGTTGCTGGTTTATAAATTATATGATTCATGCAGTATGAAGCAATAACTTATTTTGTAAATAATAAATAAATCGCCAATCCTTTGAACATTTCTACATATTACAAATATTATTTAAGCAAGGGGAAGAGTGGAGAGACACAGAAAAGTATTTGTATACTGGAAAGGATAGTCATCTAAAAAGCATTTGTACCTGAGTGCATTGTCTCTCTCCTTCAGTTTTTCTGCGATTGTAAACTCAAAATCCGCTTTCGGTTTGAAATCTTCGGATAATGCTATAGATTCATGACCATCGTACATATCACAGTTTACTATATTTGTATTTTACGAATAATAACAGAATAGTGAGAAGGATAACTGCCTTCTCCCTCTCGTCTACGACCTCTCTCTTTCTCATTGTCAGTAATTTTACTTTCTCCCCTCAAGTAAATGACAAATGTTTTGGTTGTTTGTACTTTTACCCCTTTTTCGTGATATCCAATTGGTAGTTACAGTCTTGTCCTATCGCTGCAACTCCCCTACAGACTCGGGAGAGGCAAAGGTCGAGAGCCACGCATCCTCCAAAACACGACCCTACCAAGCCGCACTGCTTCTTGACACACTGCTCGCTTAACCCGGAAGCCAGCTGCACCAATGTGTCGGAGGAAACCCCTTCCAACTGGCGACTGAAGTCAGCTTGCAGGCGCCCGGCCCGCCACAAGGAGTTGCTAGAGCGCGATGGGACAAGGAAATCCCACACGGCCGGCTGTGACAAAGCCTGGGATCGAAGCTGGGGCTGTAGTGACGCCTCAAGCACTGCGATGCAGTGCCTTAGACCTCAGCGCCACTCGGGAGGCCTAGTAAATTACACTTCTGACTTATTCATTAACCAAACACAAACTGCATATCCTTGTTAGTTTGCTTTTACAGTACAGCACCTGATGTGCACATCAACTGGAACTATTCATAGAATGTATGATTATTATCTTGCTACTGAAGTGGCTGGGGGATTCAAGCCATTGGCCCAGGAACATGAGCCAGAAGGGAATGGGGCCACCGACCATCTTCTTTTCATGTAAATGAGTCAGAAGAAGAGTCCATTACACACACACACACACACACACACACACACACACACAAGCCTACTGAATTTGTCATGTTTAATTTATAAAGTGAAGACTAGAAGGTGGAGATTTCTTAAACCCTTCATTCCAATAGTGGAAAAATACCAAGAGATGCAGTCTCCTATGGAAGCCTTTTCATATTGTGTGTCATCATGGTCCACACTGTACGGTGCATTAAAAGACCACTGAGTAGAGGTAGTGTACTGGAATACAAAATAGCCTGATATGACAGCTGACCTGTTTGAGTCCATGATGGTCAATATTTTATAGCCTTTTACCCTCAATGTGAATTAAGTTAGTTCTGGTTTCCATAAACTGATTACATTTATTTAATATCAGGATATATTATGTCAACATTGAATACAGAATTCAGAATGTTTGGGATATTTATTACAGAAGATCTCACTACAGGTAGAGAACTATAAATCATTTTCAATTTTTTTTGCTTCAAATGATTTTTTTTTAAAGATGGAAAGAAAAACATTCAATATTCATGCCATTTTTAAACTGAATAACATTTCAAGTTCAACCTACATTTCAAGTATAAAATGTATGTCTTTGTATGTTCTGAGAGTGTCTAAGAGTGTTATAATACGCTTTTATATCAACTCTGTGCCTCTAAAACAAAATCCATTATTGTGGCATGTCTTAACCTTTCTCATCTAGAGTAATTTAATTGTTAAGGGATAGGTGTCACGTAACCCAGGGCTGAATACAGCGAAGAATCCTTTAGATGACACAACGTTAAAGAAACTGTACAGATGTGCCTTTGATTCAGCATCATAAAAGGAAAGCATCTGTCTGTCACAATCTAAGAACACTCCCAGTGTTGTAAGAATTTTTTCTCCAGATTCTTTTAGGTCTAATAATATTAAAGGACTTCCATTTCCAGATACTGGCATTTGAGGGTCAGCATGGACATAATAACCTTTCTCTTCTTCATATGTAAAAACCCAGAAACCATTCTCAGGGGTTAAGGGGACAACCCCAGTTTTGTTGACTGCTGTGTCTGTGGCCACTCCAACATACCATGACAGTTTTTTTTTTTTCGCTTTATCCCTCACCATCAATTCCCAGTATATCTGTCCACAGTTGAATTTGTCCTCACTAATGACATAAGGAGCTGTGGACACATCAGCTACTTTTGATTTCTTACAACGGATCTTCTTCCTATCTAGAGACACATGCAGATCCGGGTCAGAAGGTTTTGGCTCCAGAGTGATGTCCACTAAGAGAAAATAAGAGGATTTAATTGTTGTCCTTAAATTATATGTATTGCTCATGTTATGCTACATTGAGCTTACCAAACATTAGGAACACCTTTCTAATATTGAGTTACACCCCCCCAGAAACGTTGCCGTTCTTGACACAAACCGGTGCATCTACTACACAGTAAAAACAGAAGTGTTAATTTAACTCCTATCGAGTTGAATTTAACTCTGTTTCAGATAACATTTGGTCCCACTCAAAATCAGTGTAAAATGTACTCTTTGGTCAGTGTAAAACTTTTAGAGTTAATTCTACTCCATATTGTGTAAAAAATAACAATGAAATGTGTCAAAATATTTAACACTGTAGTTTAATCACACTGTTGAGAGTAATATGATTACACTGTATAGAGTTAAGTCAACTACAATTTTACTTTAAAAAATGACACTTTGAAGTGTAATGATATTTACTTTTCATTTCTCTACAGTGTTTTTTTTTTTTTAATTTAAATCATATGATGTAGTGTTACTGAATTATAGAAATATCAATACTATCAAATAAAACAAAGCACAATAATACAAGATGAGAGCACCCACATTTATTGAAAAAAAAAAGTATAATTTCAATGTCCGTGAATTTACATTGTACACCCATTGCCTTGTCTATGACAGAAGTATAACATCATAAAAATGTTCACCAGAGAAAGCAATATGGCACAACAAGGAGAGCTGTGTCATTTCCTCCATATGACCTTTGTATGTCAAAAGGTCTAGGGTAGTGCAGGTTGTCGACATGAAAAAAAACTAAATCATGCTTTGATCTGATCACCTCATATGCATGGAAATGTTCTTGAAAAGTTACTGTAACTAAAGGCACTGTGAGTAGTAACAGTTTTTCACACATTATCAGAACTGACTCAATCTGATAAAACAAGGGCACTTCAGAGTCAACTTCGCCACAGATAACCAAGTGTGGGCGATAAACATACCCATTATGTTTAGCCCAATTAACCTTCATAACCTGAATGCTACTGGGCACTTGCATTGCCAAAGCAATTTCAGAACCTCCTTTTACCATATTTAAAGCCACCATTTTTCCTGGACCAATATCTAACCGACTAAAAGTTGTTGATCTTCGCCAACTATATGCCATATGATTCTGATGCTTTTTTGCCAGCGTTTTGGTAATATTTTTAAACGATTTAAGCTGTTTTTTGAAAAAATTATGTTTGCCTTCATACCTCATACACCAACTATGAAGTACAGGCCCTATTTTCTGGATGCAGCGGGGATAGTGGATAAGAAAATGGTGCTTTGGTAAAAGTTTTTTCTGAGGATACAACTTCTTAAACAGTGTATGGTGATCAACAATCAAATGTTTTAAATATACACATAGACCTTGAGATAACATGGGCGAGAATATAATGTTAATTATTTGCAATAATAAAAGAAGCAGGCCCCAGTGTTGGTCAGTAGAAGTTACCAAATCTCCAAAGATAAGAGGAACATTCCTAAGTAAGCACCAGGACTGAATTGCATTCAGTCCCAGATCATTAGATCCTTCACTTAAATTAACAGTCACAGGCCTGTTATTTCTCTCTGTGAAACCATAATCAAAACTTTGTATTCTTGAATGTATTTCTCCTGATGTAACATGTTTTTCATTCAAATACAGAAATAATAACTTCAATTCGTACTGGCCAACCCCTTCTAACACATCATGCATCACATCAACTGAGAAGTTCTCAGTTGTGTGAAAATACCTCAATGAATTTAATATGCATGACCTTTTCACACCAAAAACATACGGAAGGGATGGATTACAAGCCATTTCTTGACAGTGAGCAGTATGCATATCTTTGGTGCGTAAAACTATTTTGGAAGAATCTTCAGAGAATTCTGTTTGAAAGTCCTCCTTTTCTGCTAAACAGAACCTGCAACAGTACCTTGCACTGAAAGACTCCACCAGACCAAACAAACTATGCAAACCCAAATTATCACCTGTTACCTGTACTACAGTGCCACGTACATAACCACTGTATAATGGAATCTCAATACCATCGCTCTCTAACACTTTAATGTCTCGAACAATGGGAGCAAAAATTTCACTAAAACCATATCGTTTAACATCTTGAGTATGAAATAAGGCGCACAGGTGTATGTTAGCCAAAAAAGAATTCCATTTTGGAGAGAAGTTTCTTAAAGTAAAATATACTCCACCCAATTTATGAATACCTCGCTTGGAACCCAATGGGTTGGCGACCTCAAAATCATCATAGAACATCTGGACCTGTATTGTCTGCTTCTCAGTTGAGAACAGGGGGTGACTTTTAAAAAAAGATCCATCACAAATATCTCTCAGTCTAGAGTTGCTGGTAGCTGAGCTTTGCAACATTTCTGCAAAATACTGACTTTTAAATATTGACTGCAGTGTAGATAAAATTGGAATATACATGAATTTATCTTGAACTACTACCTGATCATATGTTCCAGTCTTTTTATTTAGTCTTGTGTCAAATCTTGAACCAATCACACATTCAACTGGTTCTACTATTTCCCACTTGGCAGTCATAAATTTTGATCGCTTGTATTCCGAATTTAGAACTGTGAAAGGATTCTCTAACCCCTCAAAACACGCCTCAACTTTCTTGCACATTTCTGTTTCTCTTTCATTACTAAATACATGCTTTATCACTGTTTCTTTAGCATGCTGATGAATATCTTGAACAATCTCTTCCATGGAAATCACTACAGTATTTACTGTACTTTGACCAACACCTGCTGCCTTTAGATCAGAAATAACAGCTGCACAACTATTTACAATGTATGGCGAAGATAACTCTGACTCAGCCTCTAAACATTCAGTCGACACTTCAACATGAGAAATATTACTGGTGTTGACGGTACTTTGAGGGTCTGAAAGATCATCTTCTATAGAATCTACTAAACTTTCTCCGTGGCACTTGTTAAGATGTTTTCTAAAACCAGAAAAGCTACCAAAAGAACGTGAGCATCCTTCTTGACCACATTTCAGAAAAAGAGTCCTGCCTGTACATAGCCCATGAATTATCTTAAGGTGCTTAACAAGGTTGTTTGGACTTCCATGGTCACTTTTGCAAAGAAAACACTTCATAGTTTTATCTCAACTAACGCACCATTCTTGCTCGCAACTCAGCAACTCTAGGAGTCTCCTTTGTTTCCCCCATGTCGATGTTATAGATGGTTGTTTGCACAAAAGTGAAAAAGCTGCTCAAGGAAGAACTGTATGACGTACCAAATACGTAATGGGCTTTAAAGACTTCGTCAAAAGCTCCTACTGAACCTGTTGCCTTGCATGGAAGAGCATGCTTGTCAACCACAATGAAGTAGGAGTGAATGCTGCTCTGTGTGGATCCCTGGGCGAGAAGGTAGGGCTGACTGCTTTGGGTGATGTTGTCAAGATGCTGCTGCACACTGGTTCCAACCTACAAAAAAAACACATTCAACAGAATTGTTTTGGTGACTAACCTCTGACAATAGATAAGATCACCTCAAACTGTGCACAAGATTGAGATGATGGAATATATATTTTAAACAACTGTTAAGCATACCTTTTGAAATCTGATGAGCTGATCTACAGCTTGATATGCAGACATCTTTCCCTGCCTCTTTCTACCTTGTGCAGATGGTGGTAGCAAATGTAGCAGCAGCAAGATGGCAGACATGTCACTGTCCCAGCCTACAAATAAGTAAATAAAAACCTGGTTAACATTGTGCCGTAGCATAACAGTCTTATTCACAACTTGCACCATTATGGACATATAATGCACACCTACATTATCCACATAAAAAGTAAAACAGTTCATTCATACCATTCTCAACTTCAGCAGCTGACTCAGCATTGCGCATCAAATCCAAGAGTTCTGTGGTGGATACAAGTCCATGGCTTTCCTTTATTACTTTTGCTTTGAAAGTGGTTGGCCACTTCTCCAAGAATTTGTTGGCTGTGGCCTCACCAAACAGAAGTCTGAAATCTTGTTCTATCTGCAATGTAACACACAAAGACAGAAATAATGAGTGTTACCTTATTCTTCATTGGATATTTTTGGTGATGCAGTGAATTAAGTTGTCATACCAGTCCTGGTGTGTCCAGAAATCTTGGGAAGACCGAGAAGACATCTGATGATTTGGCTTCATCGTTGACCATTGCTTGCCGATATATGAAGGTCATTTTCATCTTCTCACGGACAGTGTTTTCATCAGCAGAGTGTCTCAAAACAGCAATAGCTGCTTCCACATCCTCATCAGATGGCTCTCTGTCATAGGTGAAGGGCTGACGATCACGGCCTGGCCCACCAACTTAAGACAAAATACAGTGTTAAGAAATCCTTTCTGTACAATTCACAGGTCACCATTATAATTACATGTCACTGATCAGAAAACATACCTTTAGGAGATTTGCTGACTGAGGCACCTCTTTCCTCTGCTGTTTTTCTTTGTATGGTCTTCAATCGCCATGCAAGGTATCCGGAACCACTCTCCGGATCGTAGTAATGATCCTATATTATTATAAATAAATTATAAAGGAGTACTATTCCCATTTCATAGAGTGAATATGTGCATAATGTTGCAATAACCCATTTACTTACATATCCATGTTGTGAGTATGGGTCTTCTAGATAGGGAAACAAAGCTACTATCCCCTGTGCATACATCACTCTGACACTTTTGGGGGGGGGATGTCCTAGCATATGAATTCAAAGTTAACATCACACTGAATTGATATTGCACAACACATTTTACATAATTAATAACCGGAAAATAATAACAATGTTTCTTTACAGCCCATCTATATGCTTAATGCTTACCCATGTGTTTCTGTCATCTCAGCAGCAAGTATGTTGATCATCTGTCTTCTGGTGGCATCTGTCAGAGATTTGGTTTTTCCATACTCTTGCATAATGCGTTCACCACCAGGCTTTGATGTTAGGATTTTTTCAATCAGCTATAGGTGGAAAGAAATGTGCTTTCCGTAATTGTAAAACAATATGTAATGCTGTCACATGATGAAACAACATTCAGATTGGACTTAACAGCAATGTTCACCACTTACTGCTTTTGCCTCATAGTTTATGTGGCATGGCCTTTTAGGCTGGCTTCCTTCGCCAGCCGCTACTTCTTCAACATCGTCACACACAGTGAAATTCAGAATGATGGTGTCATCAGATGTACCCGAGCATGATGATGAATGAGAGGTATCTGTTCATTATGAAATTTGTGCAAAACATAGAAACATATTACAATAAACTGTTATTTTTAAGACAATAAAGGTTCTCATTCTGGCCTTTAAACTAAAAAACTAATTGAATGAATGAATACCAAGTCCATTGCCCAGCATGATTCTGAAAGTTCCAGGTGACTCCTTTACTAATTCTTCAAAAACATCTGAGTCAACTTCTGTGTCAGACTGGTCATACACCTTAATGTCTGGCTTTCTGCTTTCTGGTATGTTGAATTTTAGACACACTGTTAAAAAAAGGAGAAAAAAAAGAAAAACATGCATTCCCTTCTCACAAGAATCCAAGTTCATACTTAAGGTTGCCTCATGTGTTCACAAAATGATGAAAGACAAGGATCTGCACCTGATTTTATGTTACTGAAAATATAAAGCACAGCAGAAATGACTATAGACCTAAATAGATATCATAAGATAATAGCTTAATGCTGTATTATTTTGTCATTAGGGTGATATGTATTGCTTTAACCTATTATACCTACCTTCTTTCAAGAAAGCATTGAATGTCAGCTCAGACAGCTTGACGTATTTCTGCTCTTCCCCGAGCTGAACACGCAACAGCATTTTGCCTCTGTTAACAAAGAAAATATATATTCAAAATCATCATTTAGTGCTGGTTCAACTAAGCGTTAGCTAACTATCCATTTATCTCAGTAGTACTAGCTACGCAATGCACTATGCATTACTTAGACGTTACACTGCAATTACAAAGGCTGAAGTAGACAAAGTTGTGCTGGTTGAATATAACGTTAAGCTGCCATTTTCTGCAGCAAATGGGTGTAGGCTAGTTCAAGTTTAGAGGCACATTGTCCCATTAGCTACCAAATAACTAGCTATGTGTCAAAGTAAGCTAGCTCATTAGCCATTTTAGTTCGAACAGTAGCTAACCATTAAAATGGTTAAGCAATGTTAAACAAACCCGTCATGCAAATCAGTGATCTAAGTTATCGTTTTATAACACCAACATTAGCTGGCTAACTATCAGAAGCATGCTAACATTACCGTTATATATAGCTTTATAAAAAACAGTTAACGTTAGTGTAAGGAAGCCTGGGAAGCTATACAATAACGTTAGCTAACAATACTATCTGTATAAATGTTTTGTTGTTAGCGAACGTTATTTTACGTATTTACCATTCTGACAAACTTCATTCGTGAAAATATTGCAACACAAAGAAAGACAGTTACCGATACTGATTGCAAGCTAGCTAACCGCATGACAAGCACAATCTGCGCTCATGCCAAACAGTGGTGTCCTTCAAACGAACTGATTAGCTAAGTTAACGTTACCTATTTTTAGCCATATGAAACAGCAAGCCATTCACAAAAATATCAAACATATTCCATGGGTATATCATATAACAGTTATTACTGTCAACCATCTGAACTTACAAGCTAATTTAGCTGGCTGATGACGAGCTCACTGCAAGGGGGACCGCCGCATGGAACTCGTAACTTAAAATATGACCTTGACATCAGCACAACTCTAAAATTATGTAAAGTTAAAAAATACCGGTTTGGTGTTGAAAAAACGGGGATGTAACTTACCTAGCAATATCTGTGGCCTAGCTACTCCTTCGCAATCTTCCTCCACCAACGTACGTGCCAAACTTCAGCAAAGCAGAGTGGCGGGTATTCATCACTGCTGTAGAGTTGAAATTGTCACTGCGTATCTGCAGATTTTTACACTCACTTTTAACTCCACTGATAGAGCAACTTTACTCTCAAAAATGTTGAAAATACTCTATCTGGGTTAAAATAACTTTACTCTGAAATATTAACACCCCATTTTTTACTGTGTACCATACCCCGTTCAAAGGCACATAAATCTTGTGTCTTGCCCATTCACCCTCTGAATGGCACACATACACAATCCATGTATCAATTGTCTAAAGGCTTAAAAATACTTATTTAACTGTCTCCTCCCTTTCATCCACCCTGATTGAAGTGTATTTAACAAGTGACATCAATAAGGGATCATAGCTTTCACCTGGATTCACCTGGTCAGTCTATGTCATGGAAAGAGCAGGCGTTCTCAATGTTTTGTATACTCAGTGCATATATAACTGTTGTGTAATGATATTGTGTTTGATACGTGTTTGTGTCCTACCTTTCAATCTTTTCACTTCACCCCATGCTGCAATTGAATGGTTTGAGATTTTATTGACAGATTAAAAAATGAATTGGCATGCACAATCTTGTTTTCCTGCGAGTGTTGTTCAATATACAAATATCAATTCTGAATGATTGTGCATATGAGGTGAAAAAGTGCATTTTCTAAAGATAATAATATTAATATATAATATAATAATAGATAGAATCTCATTTTACCTTTTGGGACTGATTCCATATCAGTTTGTGTAGCACTTTCTAGACAGAGTGAAACATATGATTGATTTTATTGGGATGTACAAAGTTGTTTTTCCTAGGAGTGTTCAGTTAATGCTCATAAACAATTATATGAATGATTGTGCATGCATGTTGAATTAGTACATTTTCAAAAGACTAGAGAAATAAAATTGTTTGTAAAAATACATTTACCTTTTAGGACACATTCTGTCTGTGTAGCTTTTTCTGTGTCAGTTTGCATGACACCTTCTGCCAAGAGTGAAACATATTAATTTTTTGTTAGAACTTTTTTATTTTACATTTAAAAAATATATATATAGGATATGTATTCCGAGTATATCCACATCACCATCAGACCATTTTATTGGTAAACTACATGGTAATTTAAAAAAATAATTTTTTTGTGATCCAATACGTAATACAGTACATTTATCATTATTTGGTTGTAATCCAGAGGTTAGAAAATGTATCTAGATCCTCTATGAGGCTGTGGAGGGATTCAAGTTGTGGATTTAAAATAAAACATAAATCATCAGTGTACAATGACACATATGATTATTAATATAATTGATTATATAAAAACATTTAAATAATTGATTATTAAAGGGTTACCTTTGCAAGGTTTAATAGAAATTAGTTTCAACACTATTTACCTTCAAGAAGAGCTGCTTCTTCTATTTAATGAAGTTGGTCAAAGAAACCAAAATTAAAGAAAATTACAAGTCAATATGATGTGTAAAAATACAACAAATAGACTTGCGGGAAAAATGTAATTCTTACCTGCTGGCCTTTCATTAGGCTCTGTTTTATCTGAAATGCAATGACACTAATATCAAGATGTGAAAATGTGAAAACATGTACAGTATACTATTAGTGGAATGGTCATCCTGAGTGATCTCAGGAAGCAGCAGGTACTTCTGGATAATGGCAGTTACTCTGCTCTTTACTCATAGCTTGGCTATGATCAGGGAAATGAGCGAGGAGCGAGGAGCACCCCGAAGAGCAGAGCCTATATGCGAAGAGCAAACATACAACAAATAAAATGTCACCCAAGTATCTGAGTTCTCATGTCACAAATTTGTATCATGGCTGGAGTTCATTTACACAAATGTGCACATCTCAAATGTGCACACCTTTAAATCTTGGGAGTACAAAATGTTTCCTCACATGCGTAGACTGATGTAAAGTATTGGGACAGTGACACTTTTTGGGGTGTTTTGGCTCTGACATCATAAAACAAAAGATACAAATAACATACCCCCAAGACATGCATTTTATGGGGGTATGATATTTGTGCGTCTGTAACTTTCTCACTCATTATTATTGATGATTAATTCAGGATTATCCGTAATCATGGTATTATCCACATGATTGTAGAAGTGTTTAGAAACATATTATATTCTTATTTACAATAAAAGTGACTCCAAAATGACACAAACATTATTTACCATTTATTTCAATTGTGCACAAAATAATCTGAAACACAACCAAAACAAACAGCAAATGCATCCAGCAAATGTGTAAAGTCACAAGCTTGATGTAGTCATTGTGTGCTATGAATATGGGACCAAATACTTACATTTTTACTACTTTAATACACAGACAGTTTAAGTGAATTTGTCCCAATTCTGTTTGTCCACTAAAAGGGGGGGACTATGTACAAGAAGTGCTGTAACTTCTAAATGGTTTACCCGATGTGGATGAAAATACCCTCAAATCAAAGCTGACAGTCTGCACTTTAATCACATATTAATTGTATAATTTCAAATTCAAAGTACTGGAGTACAGATTTGATTTTAGATTTTAACGACAGATATGTACCATCTTGTTTTCCTGCGAGTGGTGTTCAATATACTAATAAGCAATTCTGAATGATTGTGCATATGAGGTGAAAAAGTGAATTTTCTAAAGATAATAATATTCATATATAATATAATAATAGATAATTGATAGAATTTCATTTTACCTCTTGGGACTGATTCCATATCAGTTTGCATAGCACTTTCTAGGCAGATTAAAGCTGACAGTCTGCACTTTAAACTCATGGTCTTTGTATCATTTCAAATCCAAAGTGCTGGAGTACAGAGCCAAAACACACAAAAATATGTCACTGTCCCAATACCTTTGGAGCTCACTGTATTTGATAATAGTGTTGGTTAAAGAGGTAGTTCACCCAAATTACAACATTACATATTGTTTCATGTGAACAAGGACAGAGTGAAATCCATGCTTTGATTTTTCCACTTTCACTGCTTACTGACACATTCTCCAAAGAAAACCAATGTAGGTCAATGTACCCAACATTAACATGTTTTCAATTTCATGCCCAAATCATCCAAGTAATCAGTCTGACTTGATTTGAAGTTGGTTTGTGATGACTTGGCCATGGAATTTAATAATATAATCTTGTTAATATACCTGTTTTTTTGTTCCAGAAGAAGAGCCCAATTAGGGTAGAGATGACTAAAATATTGATGACCAGTAATGTGATGAAGCCCCCAAGACTCCAATGTCCTGTAGAAGGAAGAAAAACCACTTAAGCTTTAATAGAACATTACTCTGTAGTTGAGAGTAGCAGCCATTTACCATTGATTATCAGTTCATGAATTGCCATGATATTTAGTAAACTATATTTTTTTAACCAATAAGGCACTCAAATCCTGATAAATTGAGTCCTTAGTTAGTGCCTAATTCATAGTAATAATAAGAGGGATTTCTGATGCTGAAAACTTGGGATAACATCATATTAACCTGTCACCTCCTACATTTTTGGTGCCCCATATATATTTTTTGCCACTAAATAGAATAATACGTGCCCTGTACACTCTCAAGTCAAACAACAGATGTACCACACATATGACAAATTGAATGTGTGATACTGTACCTTGCTTTTCATTTTAGGCAGGGGTGAAAGTAGATGTCATTTCTTGCCGGAACAGGACCACCAACATCTTTTATGGGCCTAATTGGTAAAGATTTTTCTTTCTTCTTTTTAAATGTATTACATACCGGACCGGCTTATTTTCTCTGATTATAGGTCCCTTGTCTATCGTACCCTTCATCAATTAAATAAAGTATTTAGATATGTCATACCAATGGGTTTTGATTTGTATACTGCTATGGGTATAAGTAAACTTGAACTTGAACTTACATCATGTGTAACTGAGTGAACTGACTGAAATAGTTCAATATTGAGATATTAAATGTTAAAGGTATTGATAACCATTTCTGAAATGCTCACCCTCCATTGGAGCTCTGGGTATTATTCTTCCCTCCCTCTTCTCTTCCTCAGACAGAGAGACTGTACAGGAGAGCCAATCGGAGTCTGAGGGAGAATACAGCAGCCAACTACTGACACTCACTAAGCCCTGAGGATCTGTTACAGAATGAAATACACATTCATAGATACATGTGCACAAACACAAACATACAGTCGTAGATAGCCTTCTTCAGATGGATTTTGCCTGTAGTTTTTTTTTGTAGTGATTTTGTAGTGATTCTACAAGTAATTACCCGAAATGATGAGATACTGATTAAGATTTCTGAGATTCTCACTCTCCGTTGGAGCTCTGGGCAGGATTCTACTCTCCTTCTTCACCTCCTCAGACAGAGAGATTGTACAGGAGAGCCAATCGGAGTCTGAGGGAGAATACAGCAGCCAACTACTCACACTCACCAAGCCCTGAGGATCTGAAACAGAGAGCAAGGGGGGGATATACACACTTATTCACAGACAGACACTAACAGCCGTACATAGTTGCAGTAATGATCCAGACTAGTGTCTGCAATAACCTGGAGTGTTGAGTACTTCTTGTCCATTTCTGATCTCTGTCCCCTCTTTGTTTTTCCACGTGAGTGTAGGTTGCGGTGAACAGCCCTCTGATGAACAGGTAACGTTCACCTGACTTCCTCCTCCTCTTGCTTCAGCTACAGAGAGAACTGGGATACCACCTAGTACTAGTGAAAATATAAAGGGTGAGTTTGAGGGCATGTTACAACCATGAAAAGATTATACAAGGCATATGTTCTGTGAACCTGTCCCCAGCCACTGGGTCACTACCTAATACTAATGGAAATAGAAAATGGGAGAGGGTGGGAGCAGGCTATGACTATGTAGACAAAAATTGGAAGAAATCACATTTTCATTATCATACGGACATCATAAAACAAGAGATACAAGAGTATTTCTGCTACAATATTGTGAGTATTACGCATGGTTGGGGTCAATTTCATTAAAATTTCAGTCAATTCAGGAAGTACACTGAACTTCCAATTCTCTTCAATTAGGAACATTTGGAATTGGAATTTGGTTTACTATCTGAATTTACTGGAATTGAAACAGAACTGACCCAAACCCTGGTATTATGGTATTTTTGGGGAAGTTGTAGTTTTGTGGACCTAAAATGTCATCCCATGTTGAAGGGATAGTTCACCCAAATTACAAAATTATACATTGGTTTCCTTACCCTGAAATCTGTCTATTGACAAGTTAAGACAGCAATCCATGCTTCGGTTTTGTTTACCTGGCCACTGTCACCAAATGCAAACTCTTTAGCAAGTATGGCCTATTAACCAATGCAAGTGAAGGAAACCAATCTGTAATTTTGTAATTTGGGTGAACTATCTATTAAGTAAGCACTGTCCCCAGTCCCTTACCATTCACTGTGAGGAGTACAATGGCCTTGTTGTACCACTGTTCACTGCTAACATAGCACACATGTCTGTCTTCTAGAGTGACCCTCTCCAGTCTCAAGGACACATTCCCTCTCTCCAGCCCCCCAGTTAGAGACACCCTGCCCCTGTACCGGGGGTCCACAGACGTCTCCTGGATCTTGTGATCTTTGTACAACAAGGCAGGTTTGTTGAAATCACCGGACCGGTACCAGCGCACCTCCAATGGCTCCGCATTGAAGAGAGGTGAAAGTTCACAAGGTAAAGAAACGGAGGAGTTCAACCAGGTCAAGATTGGACCATGTGGGACCGACAAGATGAAGACTGCTGGGGGAGAGCGAGAGAGAGAGAGAGAGAGAGAGAGAGACTAATACATGTTTTCTTACTCAAAGAAATTGAAGGATAATATTATTTATTTATACATTTGAGACAGTTATGTAGAGAAAATATGATTTTTTGCAGATAACTAATAGCATATGCTCACCAGGACTTTGGGCTGTGATGTGAACGGTGAGAGCTGCCAGTATCATCACCCTCAGAGACACACCTGTGTTGAGATCAGTGTGATGACATTATCATCATAACAGGGTATGCTGAAGTAAGGAGTGGAGTAAGGAATCATGTCATCTCTATTTATGGAATTTCTATCTGCAATGTTTAGCATGTTGCACCCTGAAAGCTAAAACTGTTGGTTCAGCCAAACAATCATATTCATCCAGCCATTGTGCAGCAAAGACACCAATTAACATACAGTATAGATCATGTGATGCTGAACTTTGGACCTTCAGTTCAGAACTTGTGACAGTGTCAATAAATTGTACTACTGCTACTGTATCTTGTAAAGGGAAATTAAAAAAAGATATACACAATGGAAGATATTGTAGAGAAATAAATAGAGCCTTGACTGATCCTGCTTGGATGAATGCTCGAGTAAATGCTGATTAACCCTCCTTAAGAATTATTCTAATACTACAGTAGGAAGTTGAGCCTTTTTTTGTAAAAATAAAAATAAGTCAAGCAATAGAATATCAAAACATGTCTTTGTAAATAAGATTAAACCAAGGGGAGGAGAGGAGGAAAGGGATAGTGAAGTACAGAGATACATACTTCAGAGAAAGGTAGTAGTGGTGAAATTCATTTCTACCTGAATGCATCCTTCTTCTTCAATTTCAAGTTGTTGTAACATACATTTCCAGGTGTCGCAACATCAAACCTCTGCGGCTTTGGAATTCTCTGATACTCCTATAGATTCATGACCAGCTGACATATCACACTGTATTTGAATTCTACTTTGTAGGAGATAATGAAGATAGAACAGTTTATCCACTCCCATCTATTCACTCCCTCTCTTTATTGTATTGTCTTAACATAGAGTCATGTGACAGGGCTATGACTTTGAATTGATCATAGAAACACTATGTTGTTTTTAAAAACAAAAAGTAACACCTACTTCTTAGGTTGTTCTTCAAGTGTACTTATATGAGGAATAGTGAACTACACTCTTAGAAAAAAAGGTGCCATCTAGAACCTACAAGGGTTCTTCCGCTGTGCCCATAGGAGAACACTTTGAATAACCTGTTTTGCTCCCAAGTAGAACCCTTTTGGTTCCAGGTAGGACCCTTTACACAGATGGTTTTACATGGAACCCAAAATAGTTCTACCTGGAACCAAAAAGGGGTCTACCTGGAACCAGAAAGGATTCTCCTATGGGGACAGCTGAAGAACCCTTTTGGAACCCTTTTTTCTAAGAGTGTACCTGAGGAATTCCACATGGAAGAGCTCACTCATTGATACCCAATCACAAATGTAACCCAAGCACCTGTACAGTCTATCAACTTGCGGAGCGCTCACCTACCAGAGAGCAAGGGGGACCTAGAAACCGCTCAAATCTCCAAGAGTACATAGGGATAGGGGCTAGCCTAGGGGTTGATTTGGAATTGGGCAAATTGTGACGGCCCTGAATTTGTATGAACCGTCTCAGTGCTTCTCCTGCCGACGTTGCGCTTCCCATTTAATTCCCTATTACATAGCCAGCATCAGCTGAGCAAAAGAGGGTTGCAACAACATCGACCGATGAGCGCCTAGGGTTGAGCGACTTTGATCAATGGAAAGTGCGAACAAGCTGTATCTTTGTTTTTTGGCGGATTTGGCACAACTGCACTGTGACTAGGGTCGGCATGGCGGATAGTTCAGATGGTAGCATTAGGGCAATTGATATTGATATTGATAATGATGATAAAAAGAGTGATGGTCAGCTATTTACACCTGTTGCAAATAGGAGGAACAGGAGTAAGAGAAATCGCAATGAGGGTGATGGAGGGATGAATACTGCTGGAGAAACAATGTGTAGTGTTGAGAGTAGACCTGTAAAGTGCAGGACCTCTAGACAAAGAGGTTGGAGTAGAAAGTTCTAAAGTTATGTTAGTGTTTCCAGAACCAGCAAGTAAGTACTTCCATCCTTTGCGTTTGACAAAAGCAATTAGGGAAGAGATTGGGGTGATTAAAGATGCCAAACCGATGGGTTATGGGAAGGTCCTGATCTTTGCAAATAGTACAATTCAGCAGGAAAAAGTATTGAAATTGAACTCACTAAATGGGGGTCGGGTGAAATGTCACATTCCCGGTGCTATGTCTAAACTGAGAGGAGTAATTGCTGGGATGCCATTGGAAATTACAATGGAAGAAGTGAAGGCTTCACTTAAAGGAGGAAAAGTTATTGACTCGAAAAGGATGAAAAGCAAGAAGAGTGACAGTGGAGTGGACACTACAACTGTATTGTTACACTACAACTGTATTGTTACGATTTGAGGGGAATCTGCCCAATAGGGTGCAACTAAGATCACTCAGTTATCCGGTTAGAGAGTATGTGCCGCCTCCACATCGGTGCTTTAAGTGCCAGCGGATGGGGCATGTTGTTAATGTGTGCAACGGTAAAATGAGATGTGCAAAGTGTGGTGGGGATCACGAGTATGGGAAATGTGGGCCTGATGCTAAAGTTAAATGTTGTAACTGTGACGGAGAACATAGTGCAGCATATGGAGGATGTGAAGTACAACAGAAAGCCAAGCGGAGAGGTACAAAACTACAAACAATGTATCCTATGCTGAGGCTGTTCAGAAAGTGAATAACAAACCTAGTGTTCAAAATACTCATGATACAACATATTGGCAGTTAGTGGCCGCTTCGAGGATGCCAGCGGAACCTCAGCCCATTGTTAATGTGATATGCGAGCATAAATGCTCGATTACAGAGAAAACCATGGTAGTAGGTCGTGTAAACTTCTTGGGCTTCATGTGTAGGGCAATCAATATGATTGCTCCACATAAGAGCAGGACTGCACAAATAAAATAAGTAGTGAAGGCAGCCAAAGACATTCTGGGGATTTCTGAAGTTACGGTAGAAATTATACATTGGATGCTGAACCAAAATTCTAATGATGATCAGGATAATAAATAGTATTATGGTGTTCCTTATTGTTCAATGGAATGCTAGGAGTTTGATAGCCAATGGGCAAGAATTTAAGAAGTTTATACATGATTTAGATGTTTTACCAGACGTGGTGTGTATACAAGAAACATGGCTTGAACCTCAATTGGATTATATTATTCCTGGTTTTATCTCTGTGAGAAGTGATAGAATAGAGGGTTCGGGTGGTGTGTGTGCTACATTTATCAAAGAAGGTGTAGCACATAGAGCAATTCATGGTTTCAAAGAACATGAATGTGTGGCAGTGGATATTTGTAGAGAAGGGGGTAATATCACATTGTTTAATTACTATAATCCTTGTAAACCCATCTCTGTATCTGAATTAGATATAGTTGCGAAATCCAGTAAAGGTGATAAGAAGATACGGTGTGGAGATTTCAATGTGCATAACAGCTTGTGGGGCAGCAATACCACAGATGTCAATGGTTTAGTTGTTGAAGATTTTATGGAGTGGAGGGGACTAGTTTGTATTAATGATGGTCGGGGTAAATGTGACTAGAGGTACATTGTCATGTTCAGATCTTACATTGGTGTCTTCCTCCATTGCTGGTATACATTATGTGAGTGGGATGTGAAGATAGAATCCATAATAGGTAGTGATCATTTCCCATTCATGTGCAACATACAGTGCATTCGGGAAGCATTCAGGCCGCTTCCCTTTTTCCACATTTTGTTATGTTACAGCCTTATTCTAAAATGGATTCAATAATATTTATTCCTCATCAATCTACACACAATACCCCATAAAGACGAAGCGAAAACAGGTTTTTAGACATTTTTGCAAATGGAAAACAGAAATACCTTATTTACATAAGTATTCAGACCCTTTGCTATGAGACTTGAAAATGAGCTCAGGTGCATCCTGTTTCCATTGATCATCTTTTAGATGTTTCTTCAACTTGATTGGAGTCCACCTGTGGTAAATTCAATTGATTGGACATGATTTGGAAAGGCACACATCTGTCTATATAAGGTCCCACAGTTGACAGTGCACCTGTGGGAACTATGGGCGGCAGGTAGCTTAGTGGTTAAGAGCGTTGTGCCAGTAACCAAAAGGTCGCTGGTTCTAATCCCCGAGCCGACTAGGTGAAAAATCTGTCGATGTGCCCTTGAGCAAGGCACTTAACCCTAATTGCTCCTGTAAGTCGCTCTGGATAAGAGCGTCTGTTAAATGACTAAAATGTAAATGTCAGTGCAAAAACCAAGCCATGAGGTCGAAGGAATTGTCCGTAGAGCTCCGAGACAGGATTGTGTGGAGGCACAGTTCAGGGGAAGGGTACTAAAACATTTCTGCAGCATTGAAGGTCCCCAAGAACACAGTGGCCTCCATCATTCTTAAATGGAAGAAGTTTGGAACCACCAAGACTTTTCCTAGAGCTGGCCACCCAGACAAACTGAGCAATCGGGGGAGAAGGGCCTTGGTCGGGGAGGTGACCAAGAACCCGATGGTCACTCTGACAGAGCTCCAAAGTTCCTCTGTGGAGATGGGAAAATCTTCCAGAAGGACAACAGTCTCTGCAGCACTCCACCAATCAGGCCTTTATGGTAGAGTGGCCAGACGGAAGCCACTCCTTATTAAAATGCACATGACAGCGCGATAAAGGACTCTGACCATGAGAAACATGACTCTCTATTCTGATGAAACCAAGATTGAACTATTTGGCGTGAATGCAAAGCGTCACGTCTGGAGGAAACCTGGCACCATCCCTACGGTGAAGCATGGTGGTGGCAGCATCATGCTGTGGGGATGTTTTTCAGTGGCAGGGACTGACTGGGAGAATAGTCAGGATCGGGAGCGACGCTCCCCATCCAACCTGACAGAGCTTGAGAGGATCTGTAGAGAAGAATGGGAGAAACTCCCAAAATACAGGTGTGCCAAGCTTGTAGTGTCATACCCAAGAAGACTCGATGCTGTAATTGCTTCCAAAGGTGCTTCAACAAAGTACTGAGTAAAGGGTCTGAATACTTATGTAAATGTTATATTTCAGTAATTTTTTATTATACATTTCCTCAAATTTATAAAAACCTGTTTTTGCTTTGTCGTTAGGCATGTTTATTGTGCGTAAATTGATGAAGGACAAAAAACAATTTAATCAATTTTAGAATAAGGATATTATCGTAACAAAATGTGGAAAAAGACAAGGGGTCTGACTACTTTCCGAAGGCACTGTATGTACAGTACCAGTCAAAAGTTTGGAAAAACCTACTAATTCAAGGGTTTTTCTTTATTTTTACTATTTTCTACATTGTAGAACAATCCGACTCATCCCAAGCCATCTCAATTGGGTTGAGGCCGGGTGATTGTGCAGGCCAGGTCATCTGATGCAGCACTCCATCACCCTCCTTCTTGGTAAAATACATTGTCTACAGTATGCCTCATTTGTCGTGTTTTAACCTTCATGTCTTAGTATTTATTCAACATATTATCATAACATGTTTATCACTTTTTCCAGGGCTGAACACAGGGAGAAAGTCGTTTTATACCACATCACTAAACGTGTAGAGATGTGACTTTGTCTCAACATTATAAAAAGACAAAGTTTGTCTGTCACTGTCTAGAAACACTCCTACTATAGAAAGATATTCTGCCACAGTTATTTGTTTTGGCGGGTTAGTTGTTTTTACATGGAAACCTCTTCCTTTTTCATAAAATAAAATCCAGAAACCATAATGAGGAGTTAAAGGAATGGTAGATTTTCTCGGAGCATTTTCTCTGGCCACACCGATATACCATGACAGCTTTTCTGTACAATTATCACCCATCTTCACTTCACAGTAGTGCTGTCCAGAGATTAAACGCTCTTTACCCAACACATGGGGATGCTTGTTTGAGGAATTGTTAGCTTCTCCTGTGCTGTACTGAGCCTTTTTTCCTTCATCATTCGCATTAAAAGCAAGGTGAGCAGTCTGGGCATCCATAGTGACGTTCTCTGAGGGAAGAGAATATGATTTCATTAATTCAGACACAATGTTGACATGGATAAGTCTTACAATTTAGGCCCATACAATAATAGTTAGAATCTAATAAACATCTAGTAATTTTGTCCACAAAGAATATCCTACTTTTGAATCCTTTCACCTGGAGCCAATCTGCAGAAAAGCAAATATGAAGTCAATGGAAAACACTGAGATTATATAATTTAAATTCACATTACTATGAATATTAGACTCAAGTTAAATTTACTAAACTTTAGGTTATTAACTTTACCTTTTAGATGAATTCCTTCTTCAACAGCTTGTTTCTCATGAATGTGTACTGCCTCTACGAGCACAAATACCATAAACATATAATACCATAAAATAATGTTATTGAAATGTATACAAATATTAGTGACTCTTACAGCAGAGTATGTGGGATGGGAAGTAAGTGGGATCTGAATGGGTGAATGCTGTTTGTAGGACACTCACTCACCAGGCTGGCATATCTGTGGCAGGATTCTGCTCTCGCGCTTCTTCTCCTCAGACAGAGAGACTGTACAGGAGAGCCAATCTGAGTCTGAGAGAGAATACAGCAGCCAACTACTTACACTCACCAAGCCCTGAGAATCTGATTCAGCAAAGAGAGACAGAAAGAGAGAGAGAGATAGACAGAGAAAGAGAGAGAGAGAGACAGAGATAGATAGAAAGAGAGAGAGAGGATGGTTTTGATTTTCACTGTTAGGTTCTAAATAAACAGAGTGAAACTCACTGACGACTAGTAAAGCTCAAACCAAGTTTATTCACCCACAGGGTCACACAGCTGCATCAGACAAAGACATATTTACACAATCACTGGTATTTAAACCTTCTTCCTATGCTGAGTATCCTCCTTACACATCTGGACAGCCAATACATCTCTGTTGCTACACAGGAAGTTAAGTGATATGGGTAATAAACTGTTCCTTCTCCTTTCATGTGACCTGACCTCGGCCCCCATTCCTCACTAATCCACAGCTATCCACCCTTATCAGTGACCGCAACCATGTGATTGCCTTTTCCCTTACTTAGTAACATTCCAAGCCCCTGGCTCATATCCAAACTCCATTGACCACACCATACACATTCCTCCTACATATAACCATTAACTTCTGGTGTAGCAAGTATTTCAAATTACAACCCAACAACTGAAACCAGACTGTGGCCCTTCTCCTCTCCATAGGATCCCTGATGTCTAGCAATAACATGTTCTGACAGAATGTAAACGTTCTGCCTTCCCCTCTCTCCCTCAGTAACATGAACAAGGATATTTCATATTTCAAGTTTAGAAGTCAGAACCCATCATCACAATGAACATTTTACATACATTTGTATGTTATCATTGCAAGTAATGTTTTTACCAGATGTGTAGAGAACTTCTTGTCCATTTCTGATCTCTTTCCCCTCTTTGTTTCTCCATGTGACTGTAGGTTGTGGTGACCAGCCCACTGATGAACAGGTAACGTTCACCTGACCTCCACTTCCTCTTGCTTCAGCAATAGAGACAACTGGGATACCACCTAGTACTATTGGAAATATAGGGAGTTCAACCCCAAAAATAGATAGCACTGTTAGAAAAGTTTGTTCTATTTTCAAGAATTGTTCATAAATTCAACAAAATGAGTAATACTAGTTAGATTCGGAACTAGATTCAACCCAAAAGCACAGTATCTCTCCCTAAACAAGTTTACATCACATGTTATGTTTGTTTACAGGTTCATCAATAGAAGAAACATAGTCCTCTGCTCCTTACCAATCAGTGTGAGGGACACTTTGGCCTTTTCATACCAATGTTCGCTGCTGACATGGCACACATACTCTCCCCTGTCTTCCAGAGTGACCCTCTCTAGTCTCAGGGACACGTTCCTCCTCTCCACCCCCCCAGTTAGAGACACCCTGCCCCAATTTGTACCCGAGTGCATGGTTCCTCTGTCGTGTATTGGGATTATGCCTTTGTTAAATGTTTTTCTTGAAGAAATGGAATGTTGTTTATGTTAGGTCAAATGTAGCCGTTTGGAGGGTGACGCCCCACGGGAGACTGGTGATTGGCCAGAAGAGGGAGCCACCCATCTTTTTGCATTGTTTATAAGTAGGGGCTAAACGAAGGAGAAGGCAGAGCGGCCATTCTGAGGCGTCGCTCTCCGGGTGGGCATGTCACCTGTCACTTATGCTGAAGCTTGTGATATGAATAAACCTTATGATCCAAGTTCAGTATGAGCGGACTCCTTTGTTCATCAGCAATAATTGCCACCATTCACCCGATACGACAAATGGCGCCCAACGTGGGGATGGTCTGCAAATCTTCTTTGTTTCATGCGTAGCCGCCAAGCTAACTCGGTCTGAAGTGCCAGAAAAGGGTGAGTTGTCCTCACAGCTTTGGAGATTGTTAGTTTGGATGCTATGTGAGTGTACACTGGAGAAATGTACCATACGACCGTGCCTCGTGTGGCGTTATTGCTGTTGACTAGGAGTCTGGTAATAATTATTCTAAAATTGTACAGCAATTGAAGGCAGATATTAACGGCAGATATTGGCAGAATAAAGTAAGGAAGATATGTATACAAGTTAGGACATTGCAGGATTTGATAAGCCCTCAACGAGGCGACCCCTATGGTGGGCCATAAAATCCTGGGAACGCGTTATGGGTTTCAGGTCAGTCAGTCAGTCTTCGACTGGAGTTTAGTTGTAGATTTAGTGGGGGTTGCTTGCCCATCTTCTGTCCGACGGGATATCTGCTTGGGGGGGACCGCTCATAAAAATATCCAGAACTCACGGCAGCCTAAAGTTAGGACAAAGGAAAAAGTAATTAAAGACGCAATGTCGGGTGCATTGTTTTTATGCTACATGGTGCATACAGGCTAAGGCTAAATGCTAATGCTAATATGCTGCATGCTAACATGTGACCGTAGAGGTCCACTGCGATGGGAATAAAGCCTCTTAAATTATGTTTGTATGTGGAATTTCGGTTCTATGTTTTGTGAGCGCTGTTAAATGTTGTTTGACTATGAGGGGAAACGGAAATACAGCAGGACTGTTAACCGTCTATTTGGGTTGGGGAGAGGTCTAAGAATCTCCCTTCCACGGTGAAAAAGTATTTTAGAATGTATGCGCATGCGTTTAATTTTGCGACACTACACTACAGAAAGGGGGAGTTTATGGCACGAGATTAGGACACGTTTTGGTTTACGGTACTAAACTACAACACGTTTTTGCTAATGGGTCATATTTCTGTTGGGGGCTGCAGGAAGACAGAGAAACACACAGACAAAGAGATATTTGGACACGAGTATTCTAGTTGTAAAGCAGCGGTTGGTTAAAGACGAAACTTGTTTTGTGACCTATTGAATTGATAAATGAGAGAGATATATTGACGGATTATAATAAATTGAATTAGAAGACGATTAAAAGTAAATAAAATGTTTTTGAGCGATCTATTTAGTTCTGAGTTCAGTCTTAGAGCGAATGTAGAACGAACGAATATTGAATGGTTGGAAATACTCAGTAATTGCATTAACTACTAAAATGTTATTCTGTGTCTTTGTTCTTTTGTCATATGAGAGGAACAAAGGAGAGGGAGAGGAGGGGCTAACGTGTGCGTGACGTGACAAGACGTGACGCGACAGGATCGAGTCAAGGGTTTGAGACTGGTCTGGTTACAAAATATTTGATGTTATGACAATTTCACATAGGCTTGGCAAATACTATTTCATTAAAAATTGCATTTTGGAGGCTATGTGCATCACTGGGGTTTAATTGCAGTTGTGTTGGGAATCAAGGACTGACATTATTCTGTAAATTTAAGATAATTAGGTGCTTATAGAGCAAGGGGTTATGGGAATTGTAGTCTGAAGTTGACTACTTGCATTTGATGGGTTGTGGTAAGATAGCCACCACTAATTGATAAATTGGTGACATAGGATATAGGAATAAAAATTGGTTTTAATTATTCATGATTTTTAATTGATGTATAAAAAAAAAAGCATGGGGTTGTTTAGGTTATATTAATAATTAAAGGGGGGCTATATAGGCTAAAATAAAATAGTTCACAATAAAGGAATATAAAAGGGTAGTTACAATGGGGAGAAAGGATAGCAAGGCTATGAAAGTTATTACACCGGTTGATATAGTGGAACATAGTAATCCTTTAGTTAAGGGTATTGCGAGATTATCCGGCAAATGGAACAAACGTTGGCCTGACATTGAACAACCATGGCCAGTGGAAGGGACTCTTAACCCTGACGTCATCAACATCATGAAAGTGCTTCTGTCAATTTACAAGGCAGATCAGAAGAAGTGAAAACAAAAGGAACAACGTAAAGAAAAGAGACAAAGGGAGCTGGGTGTTCTTAAACTGTTTGAAGATGAAGAACAAAAACTGACGAAAGATACCAGCGATAAGGAAAGCAAAGGTATGGAGAAAAGGCTAAAGGAAGAGAAGTCGACAGAGAAACTAAGGGTAGAGGTCGGTATACCTTTCTCACATACGGATTCGGCGAAAAGACCCCCACCTTATGAGAAGGAAGTAGAGCTTAGGGATGCTTATCCTCAGCTTCCAGTGATCCTCCAGCAGGGTGATTATTACATCAGAGATGAAGATGAACAAATAATAGAGAGAGGACAAGCAGAAACGACCATAAAAATGCATCCAAGCTCCAAAGGTAAAAAGAAAACGAGAAGTCTGAAAACTAAGGGTGGAATGAGGTTAAGTAGGATGGAACTGGATGAGGACGATGATGATCAGAGTGATTTAGAGGGGATCATGGGTGGATATGATCCGGCGATCAAACGGAGGTTGGCCAGAACGGAGAGAAGGGGTAAGGAAGGTTGGAAGAAGAAGGATACAAGATATTCCAGGGCTGAGGAAGGTTGGAAGAAGAAGGATACAATATATTCGAGTTCTGAGGAAAGCAAAGATGAAGACAGCGATAAAGAGGAGACTAAAGGTGCTGTGTATTCAAAATGAGTTTATCCTACAAGGACTGGCACTGAAGAAAAGTAAGAAGATGATGGAAGATGATATTTTGAGGACAGAACTTAGAATATAAGCTTTTGAAGAATCCTGATATGTCAACAGCAAGAAAGAACAGGATCAAGAAACTCTCAAGAAACTCAATCATACAACTGGTGGAGAAGAGAAGCTTTGGTTATTAAGAATCAGAGTGAACCAAATCAACAATCACTGTTACAGCTTCAACTGAACAATATCAAATGCAATTGTACCAGCCAAGGCGGGTACCAGGTGTTTCATATCCACAGCCAGTTTCTGGACAGATACAGAATTGAAGAGGAAGAGGACGAGAAGGCTTAGAAGGAGGAGGAAGATTTCAGCTACACTTCCAGCAACTTTCAGAAGACTGTTATAATTATGGACAGGTTGGTCACTTTACCTGTGAGTGCAACAAGTCAGGAGGAAACAACAGAGAACATTTTTAAGGAAGATACAGGGGCCAGTCAAGATCACCTGTTCTCCAGGTGAACCCTAAGGATTCTAGAGTGCCTAGAAGATACGAAGGGGGGTGTCAGCTGATAGCATCGATTAGAGAAGAAGAGAAAATATCTAACAATTGAAGTAAAACCAGAGGACTATGAGAAGTGATAGTGAATAGTGGAAAAACGTATCTGTGTTCAGCCTAAAGAGGTTAAACATCTCACTATGTAAAATTAACTAATCAGGATAGGGAGTTGAGGTAGTAAAACAGTTAATTCCTCTTAGGGAACCAATTGAACTATGCTATAAGAACTCAAAGAGAAATTAAAATAGACATACTAATATTAGAGCATATACCTATTGTAGTGTTGGGAAGAGATGCGTTGTTTAAATTGAATTGTACAATAGGATGTACACTAAACGGCTGTCTGGTAGAAGATTTTAAAAAGTAGGGTTTTTGGGAATCATATTTGCTTAAAAAGATAATATCATAGGAAGGATGATAATCTATTGGACTGCCTATTAGACAATCTGTCTGGAAAATAAAGTTAAAAGGGGTGACTGTTATTCTGGGTTACATTCTTACACCAAGAGATTTCAGGCTAGGCTAAAAGGTGTTTAGTCGTTTGCCAAGTCTGTGTGTAAAGAAGTCAGAAGCAGGTGGGGACTTTCCCAATCACATATTCTAAAAATTGGTGGTAAAGGGATTTTGTGAATAAATCAGTGGAAAAGGTTTTTAAAGGTTAGGAGAAAAGATTAGATTAAAAAAGTTAGGAGAACTAGGTTGAAGGAACTCTAAGACAGTAAGCTAAGTTTCAAAGTTAGTAGTAAGAGAGAGAGAACAGTGGTGAAGGACACTTTAGAGTAGGGAGATCAAGGTAATTATAGGTGTATTTTTTATAATCAAAAGTTTGAAAGTCAGGGATTACAGGTAGGACTGAGAGTTGGGAAAAAGTGACACTAGTGGTGATAGATGGAAGTACAAGCAAAGACAACTTTTCTTTGGGGAAAATGGATGAAGTAACAATAAGGACATTAACACTTCAGTCTATTAAAACAACAGTGAGAAGCAATTTAACTCTTTCAACATTGATAGTTATTAAAGCCATAAATATATCGCATTTGATTATAAGGGAACCAATAGCTCCAGCACCCATTTTAGGGGAACGCTGTTTTTGGGGTTAGGATGGGGACGTTCCTCCCACATGGAGAGATAATTATGGAGAAGAAGTATACTTATCTAGGGCAAGCATTAGAATTTGTTCCGGTTAAGAATTATTGGTTAAAAGGCTATGTAATTCATAAAGTAACACTTATGATGGAAGATTTGAAATCTGTTGAAGTTTCACAGTCACCAAAGGAGTTCAGGAAGAATATGTTACAGTAGTCACTCCAACAGTAAATAATGCACATAGGATATTGGTAACATGGCCACTAGAAATAATTAAGGTTAATACATCAACTAAGTCAACTACTTTAATGGTAACTTTGGAAAGGGATTAATGATACGATGGCAATAGCAAATGTAGGAAGTATGACACCGACAACAACTTTTCTGAAATTAAAGGGGTAGCAAGAAGGACTCAGGTTTATGTTACGGATGGAGAGTGCTGTCAATGATAGTACGAATAGTATTAAAATAGGAGAACAGATAGTAGTAGAGAGAATATAGATTCATCATGGAGGTACAGGATGAGGTCTTTGATTTTAATGACAGACAAGGAGAGGTATCTGATCAGTACCACTCGTTAGGGAAGAGAGAAACTATATGCATGTGGTTTGATTCTTCTGTTGTGAAAGTTAAAGATAAATGGGCAGGTAGGAATCTTTGGTTACAGCAGTTAACTCATTCTGTAAGATCAGGGAGGAATCTTGAGGGTCCATGTCTGTTGAGAATTCCAGTCAAACATGTTAGAGACGGTCGTTCGATCTCTATCAAGTATGTGTCAATCTTATGCTTGGTCATGACTGTTGTATCAGCAACAACAATCAGTAACAGATAAAATAATGTCGTTGTCAAAACATTTGTTTAAGCCTAGGGTTAGGTGTTATTGGGTTAAGTGAATTAACTTGTGTGCATTTGTTAGATGGGAAGAAAAATCAGGTAACAGCAAACCCTGAAGCATTTGAGGTGTAACCATTGAGGGCTAAAAGTTGTTTTGTTCTAATAAAACATATGATGTAAAGGGTATGTTCATGGGAATATCAGATTGTGATGATTATATGATGACTTTGGATAAGCACGAACATAAGGTTAGAGAGGACAAATATAATGTAACTTTTTATGTACCAGTTAGTAAGAAGAGCAGGACTTTGATGGTTAAAAGATTAACTCTTGCCTGTCAATGTGACTATTGGGAATGTTAAAGATATTTAGAGGGTTTGTGGTGATAAAGTATATATATTCTTACCCTATGGATGGACAGGATGTTGTTACATGTCGACGTTGAAGCTTCCATATGAGGTTTCTATCATTAAAAGAGGGGTAGCACCGGACACAGAAATCTGAAGCTAGGTTTGAAATTGGATGAAAAGAGGCATGGCTACATGTCATAGTCTTCAAGCCTATCATTGAAGTATAAATCTAAGGGAGAAGGGGGGACTTTTTCCATGGTATGGTGTAACATTTGGGAAGATCATATTGATAATATTAGGTATACTTTGAGTCCAGGTAGTTCAGATATTATCACTAGGGTTATATATGCATTGAAGAATATAAGGGATGAATTTTGGGAGATCTGAGGGAGCTGGATGGTCAGCGAAGACTTGGTTGCAAGATCAGGTAGGCCAGTAGGGGCAGTGATGGGTTACATTTAATGGCAGCTCTGATAGCACTGTGTGTGATGTTTGTAATTTGTTACTGACCTTTGAGAAAGTTATGATATTGAGATAGGTTGGAGAGTGATGCCTGGAGACAACACTCAGATGCCGTTGTTGACTGTTCCTGATCTGGATGAAGATGGACAAGTGGAACTGAATGGATAAATATCATTTTTGATAATTTGATCATTTTTCAAAAAAAAATGTAAGATACTGTTTGGTTTTTCCTTTTCTTCCAGAAGCATTTGGGGGACATGTGGAGATTGAAATACTCAAACAAGGACAATATGAAAGGACAATATGAAGGGACAATATGACTGGAGGAGATGAAACAAGGAGGGTGTGGAAAGATTCAGATTCCATCATCAACAAATCCATTGGAAGTCGAGACTACGGGGAGATGAAGTGTAGTGGACTACATTCCAGTGTCTGCAATGAAATATAGACATATTTGATGTATAATACATAATTGTGTCATATTCTTAGGTATTAAGTTTTGTAGAGTGATGTTTGATGTTATTGGATACATGTGAGGAACTTAGATGTTTTTGTTTATTTTGTGAATACTTAGGGACAGGGAGTCTAGGCAGGGAGAGGTCCACTGTACGGTCCAATGGGTTGACCAGCCTTAGAGTGGATATTTTTTGGATAGGATTTTGTTTGCAGGGGCTTACATGTGTATTTAATTGCATCATAGTTTCAAATACATTTACATTGTTTATGAGTTTATCGGGAGTACCGAGGTGGTTGCCTGGGGCAGAGGGACCGTGAGAGAATTTTACTGTCTTGATTGATGGATGGATATCTGAAAAGATGGCTGCCGGACAGTTTTTCGCTCTTACACTCCATAGAGATTTGTTCATATTTCATAGTAATGTATTCACACTTCATAAACAGTTATTCATATTTCATAGAAAGGTATTTACACTCTAGAGAAGAATGTTTTTGGTTTAATGTTAAAGATACTCAATAAGATAAATTGTTACTTGTCATAATCCTATTCTGTTTGTTTTCGAGACTTTTAGTTCGTCTCGAAGGGGGGAAATGTCGTGTATTGGGATTATGCCTTTGTTAAATGTTTTTCTTGAAGAAATGGAATGTTGTTTATGTTAGGTCAAATGTAGCCGTTTGGAGGGTGACGCCCCAGGGGAGACTGGTGATTGGCCAGAAGAGGGAGCCACCCATCTTTTTGCATTGTTTATAAGTAGGGGCTAAACGAAGGAGAAGGCAGAGCGGCCATTCTGAGGCGTCGCTCTCCGGGTGGGCATGTCACCTGTCACTTATGCTGAAGCTTGTGATATGAATAAACCTTATGATCCAAGTTCAGTATGAGCGGACTCCTTTGTTCATCAGCAATAATTGCCACCATTCACCCGATACGACACCTCTCCCTTGATCTCCTGCTATTGTGAAACCAAAACGCCTGTGATTTTCTTGTAATCCGGTAGATTCATGGCCATCTGAATATCACATTGTATTTGAATGATACTTTGAGTTCCACTTTGTAAATGAGAGAATAGACCAGTAAGCATAATACTAAGGTTTTGCCTCTACAGCCTGTCCACTTGTATGACATTATCTGTGCCTTCACTTTCACCACCAAGGGTTACTGATTCACAAGTTAGCTGCCAACAGTTTCTGCTGATCATGAAGGGGGACCCATTGTAGAGAACTAGACCTTGTCTTGACTGATCCTGCTTGTTTGATACCCTCCATATATAACAAACAGTATAATGCTTATTTTGTGAATAAATAAAACATAAATTACCTGCTCTATATCTTGATCAACACCCCATCTGTAATAAGGAGACAATCCAGAAAAAGATGCATTTCACATTCTCCATAGTGCACTATAACACCACGCCTACGTCTCCCGAGTGGCGCAGTGGTCTAAAGCACTGCATCGCAGTGCTAGCTGTGCCACTAGAGATCCTGGTTCGAATCCAGGCTCTGTCGTAGCCGGCCTCGACCGGGAGACCCAAGGGGCGGTGCACAATCGGCCAAGCGTCGTCCATGGTAGGGGAGGGAATGGCCGGCAGGGACGTAGCTCAGTTGGTAGAGCATGGCGTTTGCAACGCCAGGGTTGTGGGTTTGATTCCCACGGGGGGCCAGTATGAAAAATCAAAAAAATTATGTATGCACTCACTAACTGTAAGTTGCTCTGGATAAGAGCATCTACTAAAATGTTTTTAAAAAGTTTTAAAAAAGATAAGACACAGGAGGAGGAGAGAGAAGTAAATAGTGAGAATCCCATTCTTTGAAGAGGGCAGTTGTTAATCATAGAGTGAAGTTTATTTGTACCTGAGTGCATGGTCCCTCTCCTTTGCTTTTCCAGCTGTCGTAACATCAAAACCTTCTGTGGGTAATTGGAATGCTCTGGTAAAACGTATGACCATCTGACATATCACAGTGTATTAAAGTTCTGCTTTGGAGCCCAAAATGGTAATAGAAGAGAAAAAACAAGTTATCCCTCTCCTGTCTGTCCACTCCCTGCCTTTAAGGTGTTATCTTTACTTTCACATTCTCCATGGTGCACTATAATACTACGCCCAACACCTATCATTTTATATTGTATGTTCAGCAGTTTCATTATTGATGAGGGCTGCGAATAGTGTAGCTTGTCCCTGAGCTGGTCAACAAATGGTTGCCTCTCTACCTACTGGAGGTACTGCAAGTTAGTTCCAACCTTAAAAGTAACAAAGAAAGCTATGAAAAAAGTGTTTATGAACTGACACGCAAAACAACACCGGATTCAAAAATTAGAATCTTTCAATTTAAAATATTATATAAAATTCTTGCTACCAATAGAATGTTATTTATATGGGGGATACAATCTTCCCAGCTCTGCAGATTTTGCTGTGAAGAGACAGAATCATTAGATCATTTGTTTTGGTTCTGTCCATTTGTAGCTTGTTTTTGGACACAGGTCCAGGAATGGCTAAAGGATTGCAATATTTACCTGGAACTAACCTTGCAGATAGCATTACTGGGTGATCTGAAAAGTCATAGTCAATCAATCAATAATATAATAATACTTTTAGCAAAAATGTTTATTTTTAATTCACAATCTGTAGAAGCAATGAGAATAGAAAGGTTCAGAACTTTTGTAAAACATCACAGTACGGTTGAAATATAGAAATCCTATATGGATGGTGTTAAGAGATAGATGGGAGGTATTGAATAGAGTTGAAGGATGGGACTAATAACAAATAACAACAAATAATAACAAATATAGCTAATATTGTAAGCATACTGTGTCCATAATAAGTATATGGGTTGTATGTTGGGAGCTTTTGGGAAAGAGCACAGTTAGAAAGATATGGCATATAGAAGCAAACCGGATGGACATCATGAAAATGATCGGAGAGGTTGAGAGTAGAAGAAGTTCAGGAGCAAAAATATATATATATGTAATAGAATTATTGTAAAATTAACTCTGTCCATAAGGTGTAGATAGTAAGTATAGACCGGAAGTAGAGGCCTGGGCATTGTTGTTCACTAATTTACTCCAAGTAGGGAAAGGATGGTGGGGTTGAAAAGTAATAAAGGGGAGTATATTTATAAAAAATTAAAATAAACATGGGGGATTGGAAGTGATGCAGACAATTACATTGATAGAAGATACAATCTATCTGCAATATTAAGCTGATCCATTCCCCCCCCCAAAATAAAAAAATAAAATAAAAAAGAAAGCTAGCAGGTCAGTTAGGAAATACCTTTGTCACACCATCTGGGTAAGGGCATTCCCGTGCTGCACCAGAAATACTCTAAATGGAGAGATGGGAAACTCCTTTCGATTCGTGTTATTATATTCCTCTTTCATTTACAAATCTGATTACATGACTGAGACCGGGCTGTATCAAGGGGGATTTTTATTTAGTTGAGCCTGATATCTAGCTATATTTCGTATTTGTATAGTTAGCTACAGTGCCTTCGGAAAGTATTCAAACCCCTTGACTTTTTCCACATTTTGTTACGTTACAGACTTATTCTAAAATGAATTAAATAAATACAAATCCTCAGCAATTTACACACAATACCCCATAATGACAAAGCTAAAACAGGTTTTTAGAAATGTTTGCAAATGTATTAAAAATGGAAAACAGAAATAACTTATTTACAGTATTCAGACGCGTTGCTATGAGACTCGAAAATGAGCTCAGGTGTATCCTGTTTCCATTGATCATCCTTGAGATGTTTCTACAACTTGATTGGAGTCCACCTGTGGTAAATTCAATTGATTGGACATGATTTGGAAAGGCACACACCTGTCTATATAAGGTCCCACAGTTGACAGTGCATGTCAGAGCAAAAACCAAGCCATGAGGTCGAAGGAATTATCCATAGCGCTCCGAGACAGGATTGTGTTGAGGCAGAGATCTGGGGAAGGGTACCAAAACATTTCTGTAGCATTGAAGGTCCCCAAGAACACAGTGGCCTCCATCATTCTTAAATGGAATAAGTTTGGAACTACCAAGACTCTTTCTAGAGCTGGCCGACCGGCCAAACTGAGCAATCGGGGGAGAAGGGCCTTGGTCAGGGTGGTGACCAAGAACCCAATGGTCACTCTGACAGAGCTCCAGAGTTCCTCTGTGGAGATGGGAGAACCTTCCAGAAGGACAACCATCTCTGCAGCACTCCACCAATCAGGCCTTTATGGTAGAGTGGCCAGATGGAAGCCTCAGTAAAAGGCACATGACAGCCTGCTTGGAGTTTGCCAAAAGGCACCTGAAGGACTCTCAGGCCATGAGAAACAAGATTCTCTGGTCTGATGAAACCAAGATTGAACTATTTGGCCTGAATGCCAAGCGTCACGTCTGGAGGCAACCTGGCACCATCCCTACGGTGAAGCATGGTTGTGGCAGCATCATGCTGTGGGGATGTTTTTCAGCGGCAGGGACTGGGAGACTGGTCAGGATTGAGGGAAAGATGAACGGAGCAAAGTACAGAGAGATCCTTGATGAAATCCTGCTCCAGAGCGCTCAGGACCTCAGACTGGGGCGAGGGAGTGGCTTCGGGACAAGTCTCTGAATGTCCTTGAGTGGACCAGCCACAGCCCGGACCTGAACCCGATCTAACATCTCTGGAGAGACCTGAAAATAGTTGTGCAGCGACGCTCCCCATCCAACCTGACAGCGCTTGAGAGGATCTGCAGAGAAGAATGGGAGAAACTCCCCAAATACAGGTGCGCCAAGCTTGTAGCGTAATACCCAAGAACACTCAAGGCTGTAATCGCTGCCGATGGTGCTTCAACAAAGTACTGAGTAAAGGGTCTGAATACTTATGTAAATGTGATATTTCTGGGTTCTTTTATTATACATTTGCAAAAAAATCTAAAAACCTGTTTTTGCTTTGTCCTTATGGGGTATTGTGTGTAGATTGATGAGGGGGAAAACTATTTAAGCCATTTTAGAATAAGGCTGTAACGTAACAAAATTTGGAAAAAGTCAAGGGGACGGAATACTTTTGAAAAGCACTGTATATGTCATTTAGTAGACACTTTTATCCAAAGCGACATGGAAGAACTTGGACATTTTCAGCTTCCAGGAATTGTGTACAGATCCTAGCGACGTGGGGCCGTGCATTATCATGCTGAAACATGAGGTGATGGCGGCGGATGAATGGCACGACAAGGCGCCTCAGGATCTTCTCCCAGTTCTTCCATGGCCTACATACTCAGACATGTCACCCATTGAGCATGTTTGGGATGCTCTGGATTGATTTGTACAACAGCGTTCCAGTTCCCGCCAATATCCAGCAACTTCGCACTGCCATTGAAGAGGAGTGGGACAACATTCCACAGGCCACAAACAACAGCCTGATCAACTCTATGCGAAGGAGATGTGTCGCGCTGCATAAGGCAAATGGTGGTCACACCAGATACTGACTGGTTTTCTGATCCACGCCCCTACCTTTTCTTTAAGGTATCTGTGACCAACAGATGCATATCTGTATTCCCTGTCATGTAAAATACCTAGATTCGGGCCTAATGAATGTATTTCAATTGACTGATTTCCTCATATTAACTGTAACTCAGTAAAATCTTTGAAATTGTTGCATGTTGCGTTTAGATTTTGGTTCAGTATATTGAAACATTCAACAACACCAGTGAAACTTTATCAACAGATTACAGTAATTTATGAATTGGGACAACATTTGAACAGAATTCAAGAATGCAAAGGATATTGCTAATTTGTACTACAGTAGCTTCACAGTATACATTCATAATCTAGCTACAGGAAGAAAAAAAGTTAAGGATTTGTGGTTGATTTTATAGAACTCGCCAGCTTGTAGTCCTAAAGTTAGTTCTGGTTGGTTCAGCCATTCTTTTGGGGAAATAATTGGGTTTTGGGATAAACGCAGAAAATAGCATCTGAGGTTAACACAGGCTTAGGAGATTTTGATCTGAGATAATATCAGTCAGTTAATATGAACGTTATGAATTAAGCCTTTATGTGCTTTTTCTGATTACATAAAAAGTGACGTTAGCTGATAAAGATGATCTCCTAAGCCTGCGTTTACCACAGACCTTATTTTCTATATTTATCCAAAAACCCTACAAAAACTCCTTTCATTTTCCCATAGGGTTTGTTCAATGAACCATGGCGGGTTACTGCCAACAAAAAGACGGCATTAATATTGCTCTCTTTTTCTTGTGGCGTCTGAAAACTTTTCGGGAAAAAGACACACACATTTACAACTGGGCATCACTGAATAACACAAAATGTGTATAACGCATGTCTCATTTGACATGAATTTCACCTGCATCTCGGAACCATTTCACACTATAGTGCTAACCCAACCGATACTGTGCTGGCTCTGATATTGTCCTTTCCAGCACGGTTCCAGCAACTACAGTGGATGCTTAACCCGGCCAACGCAGTACAGCTTAAGGGTTTTGGTAGTCATTCCAATATTCTCAATGGGGTTTTGTCACGTTGTCCTGGGCTGAACACAGGAAAGTAGTTTAATGTCTTCACATCAGTAAATGTGTAGAGAAGTGACTCTGTATCAGCATTATAAAAAGACAGAGTGTGTCTGTCACAGTCTAGAAACACTCCCACTATAGTGAGCTCTGCCACAGTTATCGGTGTTTGAGGGTCAGTATTGACATGGAAACCCTTTTCTTTATCATAAGAAAGAATCCAAAATCCATTCTGTGGAGTTAAAGGAACAATAGATCTAACATTTTCTCTGGCCACACCAACATACCATGACAGTTTTTTGACTTTTTGTTCCTTTACCCTCACTTCCCAATAGTGTTGTCCTGAACTGAAACTCTCTACACAAAATACATGGAGATGCATTCTCATAGAGGGGTTTTCTGTATCTTTTACTTTTACGTAAATAGCCCGCTTTCCTCTATTGACTCTAATAGCAGGGTGCACAGTCTTTGTATCCAGAATGATGTTCTCTGATGGAACTGGAAAGACAAGATTTATTTCATTTACACAATAAATTGGGATGGATTGGTAAGGATTTCAGATAATGTGGACCTACAGGTAACTGCCAAAATAAAGGAAACACTTGAGTAAATGAAGTTTCTGGCGGCTCGGTTATGGTGTGGGGTGCTTTTCCTAGCATGGTTTAGGTCCACTCAACCCCTTAGATGGCAAGGTAAACGCCAATAAATACACAGCCATTCTGAGTGATCACCTTCAACCTATGATCAATCATTTCTATTCTGATGGGAGTGTTCTCTTACAGAATGATAATGCCCCCATAGGGTACGAGTGGTCACAATGGTTTGATGATCATGAAAACAATGTAAATTATATGCCATGGACATCTCAGTCACCAGATCTCAACTCAATTTAACACGTATGGGTGATTCTGGAGCGGCGCCTTAGACAGCATTTTCCACCACCATCAACAAAAGAGCTCCAGACACTTGTAGAATCTATGCCAATGCTGTCCTGGCAGCTCTTGGTGGCCAAATGCCCTATTAAGACACTTTGTTTGTTTCCTCAATTTTGGCTGTTAACTGTATATCGTATTAATTTAATGAACATACAATTTTCCTGTCCTATTGTGATTTTGTTTTACCTTTGAATCCTTTCACCTGGTGCCAATCTGCATTGAAAAAAGTAAATTGTGAGTGTCTTGTATTTCAATTGCTCCAAAAGTTGTATAAATTATAAATGGTTAAATGCACTCCAACACGTCAGCAGAATTAGTTTTATGAACAATGCATTCACTGTAAATTATACAATTCAGAGGGTAACGCATTTTTTCCACCTATATAATTGGACCTATCAGATTAACTTCTTTACCAGATGCTATGTGTTTGGTAGGAGTGTTCTCTGTGTTTTCTGCCCCTAACAGAGCAAATGTAGGTAATTATATTGCAATTCATTATCATAAATATTGTATTGATACAAAACTAGGCTAATACATAATTATCAAAGTTATAATATTACACAATATACTGTATATCATGATAGTGAACATTACCTTCAATGGAGTTGTGGAACTGGGACAGTCAAATCCGATTGAGATTATGTCAAATTATCATCCATTATACAATTAAAAGTGAAATATATATTTTTTAACCTATTACTTTACCTGCCAGATTAACTTCTTTTCCAGCGGCCATCTGTTCGGTAGGTTTCGGCACTGAGTTGTCTGCCCCTAACGGAGACCATTTAGGTCATATTGAAATGAATAAGTTTACTACATTATCAAAGTTATATTATATCATATACAGTACATCATGAGTGAACATTACCTTCAACTAGGTTTTTTGTCTCTGCTGAATGGAAAATGTTAAAGTTATTGTTAAAAGGTGAATGCGGAACTGGGACAGTCAAATCCGATTGAGATGATTTCAAATGATCATCCAACTATAAAATTAAAAGGGTAATATATTTTTTTACCTATTACTTTACCTGCCAGATTAACTTCTTTTCCAGCGGCCATCTGTTCGGTAGGTTTCGGCACTGAGTTTTCTGCCCCTAACGGAGAACATTTAGGTCATATTGAAATTCATTAGGTTACTACATTATCAAAGTTATATTATATCATATACAGCATATCATGAGTGAACATTAACTTCAACTAGGTTTTTTGTCTCTGCTGGATAGAAAATGTTAAAGTTATTGTTAAAAGGTGAATGTGGAACTGGGACAGTCAAATCCTATTGAGATGATGTCAAATTATCATCCATTATACAATTAAAAGGGTAATATATTTTTTATCCTATTACTTTACCTGCCAGATTAACTTCTTTTCCAGCGGCCATCTGTTCGGTAGGTTTCGGCACTGAGTTTTCTGCCCCTAACGGACACCATTTAGGTCATATTGAAATTCATTCGGTTACTACATTATCAAAGTTATATTATATCATATACAGTATATCATGAGTGAACATTACTTTCAATTAGTTTTTTTGACTCTGTTGAATGGAAAAGGTGAAAGTTATTTTTTAAAGATGAATGTGGAACTGGGAATGTCAAACCCTATTGAGATTATGTCAAATTATCATCCATTATACAATTAAAAGGGTAATATATTTTTTATCCTATTACTTTACCTGCCAGATTAACTTCTTTTCCAGCGGCCATCTGTTCAGTAGGTTTCGGCACTGAGTTTTCTGCCCCTAACGGAGAACATTTAGGTCATATTGAAATTCATCAGGTTACTACATTATCAAAGTTATATTATATCATATACAGCATATCATGAGTGAACATTAACTTCAACTAGGTTTTTTGTCTCTGCTGGATAGAAAATGTTAAAGTTATTGTTAAAAGATGAATGTGGAACTGGGACAGTCAAATCCTATTGAGATGATGTCAAATTATCATCCATTATACAATTAAAAGGGTAATATATTTTTTATCCTATTACTTTACCTGCCAGATTAACTTCTTTTCCAGCGGCCATCTGTTCGGTAGGTTTCGGCACTGTGTTTTCTGCCCCTAACGGAGAACATTTAGGTAATATTGAAATTCATTAGGTTACTACATTATCAAAGTTATATTATATCATATACAGCATATCATGAGTGAACATTACCTTCAACTAGGTTTTTTGTCTCTGTTGAATGGAAAAGGTGAAAGTTATTTTTAAAAGATGAATGTGGAACTGGGAATGTTAAACCCTATTGAGATTATGTCAAATTATCTTCCATTATACAATTAAAAGGGTAATATATTTTTTATCCTATTACTTTACCTGCCAGATTAACTTCTTTTCCAGCGGCCATCTGTTCGGTAGGTTTCGGCACTGAGTTTTCTGCCCCTAACGGACACCATTTAGGTCATATTGAAATTCATTAGGTTACTACATTATCAAAGTTATATTATATCATATACAGTATATCATGAGTGAACATTACTTTCAATTAGTTTTTTTGACTCTGTTGACTGGAAAAGGTGAAAGTTATTTTTTAAAGATGAATGTGGAACTGGGAATGTCAAACCCTATTGAGATTATGTCAAAATATCATCCATTATACAATTAAAAGGGTAATACATGTTTTATCCTATTACTTTACCTGCCAGATTAACTTCTTTTCCAGCGGCCATCTGTTCAGTAGGTTTCGGCACTGAGTTTTCTGGCCCTAACGGAGAACATTTAGGTCATATTGAAATTCATCAGGTTACTACATTATCAAAGTTATATTATATCATATACAGCATTTCATGAGTGAACATTAACTTCAACTAGGTTTTTTGTCTCTGCTGAATGGAAAATGTTAAAGTTATTGTTAAAAGGTGAATGTTGAACTGGGACAGTCAAATCCTATTGAGATGATGTCAAATTATCATCCATTATACAATTAAAAGGGTAATATATTTTTTATCCTATTACTTTACCTGCCAGATTAACTTCTTTTCCAGCGGCCATCTGTTCGGTAGGTTTCGGCACTGTGTTTTCTGGCCCTAACGGAGAACATTTAGGTAATATTGAAATTCATTAGGTTACTACATTATCAAAGTTATATTATATCATATACAGCATATCATGAGTGAACATTACCTTCAACTAGGTTTTTTGTCTCTGTTGAATGGAAAAAGTGAAAGTTATTTTTAAAAGATGAATGTGGAACTGGGAATGTTAAACCCTATTGAGATTATGTCAAATTATCTTCCATTATACAATTAAAAGGGTAATATATTTTTTATCCTATTACTTTACCTGCCAGATTAACTTCTTTTCCAGCGGCCATCTGTTCGGTAGGTTTCGGCACTGAGTTTTCTGCCCCTAACGGACACCATTTAGGTCATATTGAAATTCATTAGGTTACTACATTATCAAAGTTATATTATATCATATACAGTATATCATGAGTGAACATTACTTTCAATTAGTTTTTTTGTCTCTGCTGAATGGAAAATGTTAAAGTTATTGTTAAAAGGTGAATGTGGAACTGGGACAGTCAAATCCTATTGAGATGATGTCAAATTATCATCCATTATACAATTAAAAGGGTAATATATTTTTTATCCTATTACTTTACCTGCCAGATTAACTTCTTTTCCAGCGGCCATCTGTTCGGTAGGTTTCGGCACTGTGTTTTCTGCCCCTAACGGAGAACATTTATGTAATATTGAAATTCATTAGGTTACTACATTATCAAAGTTATATTATATCATATACAGCATATCATGAGTGAACATTACCTTCAACTAGGTTTTTTGTCTCTGTTGAATGGAAAAGGTGAAAGTTATTTTTAAAAGATGAATGTGGAACTGGGAATGTTAAACCCTATTGAGATTATGTCAAATTATCTTCCATTATACAATTAAAAGGGTAATATATTTTTTATCCTATTACTTTACCTGCCAGATTAACTTCTTTTCCAGCGGCCATCTGTTCGGTATGTTTCGGCACTGTGTTTTCTGCCCCTAACGGACACCATTTAGGTCATATTGAAATTCATTCGGTTACTACATTATCAAAGTTATATTATATCATATACAGTATATCATGAGTGAACATTACTTTCAATTAGTTTTTTTGACTCTGTTGAATGGAAAAGGTGAAAGTTATTTTTTAAAGATGAATGTGGAACTGGGAATGTCAAACCCTATTGAGATTATGTCAAATTATCATCCATTATACAATTAAAAGGGTAATATATTTTTTATCCTATTACTTTACCTGCCAGATTAACTTCTTTTCCAGCGGCCATCTGTTCAGTAGGTTTCGGCACTGAGTTTTCTGGCCCTAACGGAGAACATTTAGGTCATATTGAAATTCATCAGGTTACTACATTATCAAAGTTATATTATATCATATACAGCATATCATGAGTGAACATTACCTTCAACTAGGTTTTTTGTCTCTGTTGAATGGAAAAGGTGAAAGTTATTTTTAAAAGATTAATGTGGAACTGGGAATGTTAAACCCTATTGAGATTATGTCAAATTATCTTCCATTATACAATTAAAAGGGTAATATATTTCTTATCCTATTACTTTACCTGCCAGATTAACTTCTTTTCCAGCGGCCATCTGTTCGGTAGGTTTCGGCACTGTGTTTTCTGCCCCTAACGGACACCATTTAGGTCATATTGAAATTCATTAGGTTACTACATTATCAAAGTTATATTATATCATATACAGCATATCATGAGTGAACATTACCTTCAACTAGGTTTTTTGTCTCTGTTGAATGGAAAAGGTGAAAGTTATTTTTAAAAGATGAATGTGGAACTGGGAATGTTAAACCCTATTGAGATTATGTCAAATTATCTTCCATTATACAATTAAAAGGGTAATATATTTTTTATCCTATTACTTTACCTGCCAGATTAACTTCTTTTCCAGCGGCCATCTGTTCGGTAGGTTTCGGCACTGAGTTTTCTGCCCCTAACGGACACCATTTAGGTCATATTGAAATTCATTAGGTTACTACATTATCAAAGTTATATTATATCATATACAGTATATCATGAATTAACATTACTTTCAATTAGTTTTTTTGACTCTGTTGAATGGAAAAGGTGAAAGTTATTTTTAAAAGATGAATGTGGAACTGGGAATGTTAAACCCTATTGAGATTATGTCAAATTATCTTCCATTATACAATTAAAAGGGTAATATATTTTTTATCCTATTACTTTACCTGCCAGATTAACTTCTTTTCCAGCGGCCATCTGTTCGGTAGGTTTCGGCACTGTGTTTTCTGCCCCTAACGGAGAACATTTAGGTAATATTGAAATTCATTAGGTTACTACATTATCAAAGTTATATTATATCATATACAGCATATCATGAGTGAACATTACCTTCAACTAGGTTTTTTGTCTCTGTTGAATGGAAAAGGTGAAAGTTATTTTTAAAAGATGAATGTGGAACTGGGAATGTTAAACCCTATTGAGATTATGTCAAATTATCTTCCATTATACAATTAAAAGGTAAATATATTTTTTATCCTATTACTTTACCTGCCAGATTAACTTCTTTTCCAGCGGCCATCTGTTCGGTAGGTTTCGGCACTGAGTTTTCTGCCCCTAACGGACACCATTTAGGTCATATTGAAATTCATTAGGTTACTACATTATCAAAGTTATATTATATCATATACAGTATATCATGAGTGAACATTACTTTCAATTAGTTTTTTTGACTCTGTTGAATGGAAAAGGTGAAAGTTATTTTTTAAAGATGAATGTGGAACTGGGAATGTCAAACCCTATTGAGATTATGTCAAAATATCATCCATTATACAATTAAAAGGGTAATACATGTTTTATCCTATTACTTTACCTGCCAGATTAACTTCTTTTCCAGCGGCCATCTGTTCAGTAGGTTTCGGCACTGAGTTTTCTGGCCCTAACGGAGAACATTTAGGTCATATTGAAATTCATCAGGTTACTACATTATCAAAGTTATATTATATCATATACAGCATATCATGAGTGAACATTAACTTCAACTAGGTTTTTTGTCTCTGCTGAATGGAAAATGTTAAAGTTATTGTTAAAAGGTGAATGTTGAACTGGGACAGTCAAATCCTATTGAGATGATGTCAAATTATCTTCCATTATACAATTAAAAGGGTAATATATTTTTTATCCTATTACTTTACCTGCCAGATTAACTTCTTTTCCAGCGGCCATCTGTTCGGTAGGTTTCGGCACTGTGTTTTCTGCCCCTAACGGAGAACATTTAGGTAATATTGAAATTCATTAGGTTACTACATTATCAAAGTTATATTATATCATATACAGCATATCATGAGTGAACATTACCTTCAACTAGGTTTTTTGTCTCTGTTGAATGGAAAAAGTGAAAGTTATTTTTAAAAGATGAATGTGGAACTGGGAATGTTAAACCCTATTGAGATTATGTCAAATTATCTTCCATTATACAATTAAAAGGGTAATATATTTTTTATCCTATTACTTTACCTGCCAGATTAACTTCTTTTCCAGCGGCCATCTGTTCAGTAGGTTTCGGCACTGAGTTTTCTGGCCCTAACGGAGAACATTTAGGTCATATTGAAATTCATCAGGTTACTACATTATCAAAGTTATATTATATCATATACAGCATATCATGAGTGAACATTACCTTCAACTAGGTTTTTTGTCTCTGTTGAATGGAAAAGGTGAAAGTTATTTTTAAAAGATGAATGTGGAACTGGGAATGTTAAACCCTATTGAGATTATGTCAAATTATCTTCCATTATACAATTAAAAGGGTAATATATTTTTTATCCTATTACTTTACCTGCCAGATTAACTTCTTTTCCAGCGGCCATCTGTTCGGTAGGTTTCGGCACTGAGTTTTCTGCCCCTAACGGACACCATTTAGGTCATATTGAAATTCATTAGGTTACTACATTATCAAAGTTATATTATATCATATACAGTATATCATGAGTGAACATTACTTTCAATTAGTTTTTTTGTCCCTGCTGAATGGAAAATGTTAAAGTTATTGTTAAAAGGTGAATGTGGAACTGGGACAGTCAAATCCTATTGAGATGATGTCAAATTATCATCCATTATACAATTAAAAGGGTAATATATTTTTTATCCTATTACTTTACCTGCCAGATTAACTTCTTTTCCAGCGGCCATCTGTTCGGTAGGTTTCGGCACTGTGTTTTCTGCCCCTAACGGAGAACATTTAGGTAATATTGAAATTCATTAGGTTACTACATTATCAAAGTTATATTATATCATATACAGCATATCATGAGTGAACATTACCTTCAACTAGGTTTTTTGTCTCTGTTGAATGGAAAAGGTGAAAGTTATTTTTAAAAGATGAATGTGGAACTGGGAATGTTAAACCCTATTGAGATTATGTCAAATTATCTTCCATTATACAATTAAAAGGGTAATATATTTTTTATCCTATTACTTTACCTGCCAGATTAACTTCTTTTCCAGCGGCCATCTGTTCGGTAGGTTTCGGCACTGTGTTTTCTGCCCCTAACGGACACCATTTAGGTCATATTGAAATTCTTTCGGTTACTACATTATCAAAGTTATATTATATCATATACAGTATATCATGAGTGAACATTACTTTCAATTAGTTTTTTTGACTCTGTTGAATGGAAAAGGTGAAAGTTATTTTTTAAAGATGAATGTGGAACTGGGAATGTCAAACCCTATTGAGATTATGTCAAATTATCATCCATTATACAATTAAAAGGGTAATATATTTTTTATCCTATTACTTTACCTGCCAGATTAACTTCTTTTCCAGCGGCCATCTGTTCGGTATGTTTCGGCACTGTGTTTTCTGCCCCTAACGGACACCATTTAGGTCATATTGAAATTCATTCGGTTACTACATTATCAAAGTTATATTATATCATATACAGTATATCATGAGTGAACATTACTTTCAATTAGTTTTTTTGACTCTGTTGAATGGAAAAGGTGAAAGTTATTTTTTAAAGATGAATGTGGAACTGGGAATGTCAAACCCTATTGAGATTATGTCAAATTATCATCCATTATACAATTAAAAGGGTAATATATTTTTTATCCTATTACTTTACCTGCCAGATTAACTTCTTTTCCAGCGGCCATCTGTTCAGTAGGTTTCGGCACTGAGTTTTCTGGCCCTAACGGAGAACATTTAGGTCATATTGAAATTCATCAGGTTACTACATTATCAAAGTTATATTATATCATATACAGCATATCATGAGTGAACATTACCTTCAACTAGGTTTTTTGTCTCTGTTGAATGGAAAAGGTGAAAGTTATTTTTAAAAGATTAATGTGGAACTGGGAATGTTAAACCCTATTGAGATTATGTCAAATTATCTTCCATTATACAATTAAAAGGGTAATATATTTCTTATCCTATTACTTTACCTGCCAGATTAACTTCTTTTCCAGCGGCCATCTGTTCGGTAGGTTTCGGCACTGTGTTTTCTGCCCCTAACGGACACCATTTAGGTCATATTGAAATTCATTAGGTTACTACATTATCAAAGTTATATTATATCATATACAGCATATCATGAGTGAACATTACCTTCAACTAGGTTTTTTGTCTCTGTTGAATGGAAAAGGTGAAAGTTATTTTTAAAAGATGAATGTGGAACTGGGAATGTTAAACCCTATTGAGATTATGTCAAATTATCTTCCATTATACAATTAAAAGGGTAATATATTTTTTATCCTATTACTTTACCTGCCAGATTAACTTCTTTTCCAGCGGCCATCTGTTCGGTAGGTTTCGGCACTGAGTTTTCTGCCCCTAACGGACACCATTTAGGTCATATTGAAATTCATTAGGTTACTACATTATCAAAGTTATATTATATCATATACAGTATATCATGAATTAACATTACTTTCAATTAGTTTTTTTGACTCTGTTGAATGGAAAAGGTGAAAGTTATTTTTAAAAGATGAATGTGGAACTGGGAATGTTAAACCCTATTGAGATTATGTCAAATTATCTTCCATTATACAATTAAAAGGGTAATATATTTTTTATCCTATTACTTTACCTGCCAGATTAACTTCTTTTCCAGCGGCCATCTGTTCGGTAGGTTTCGGCACTGTGTTTTCTGCCCCTAACGGAGAACATTTAGGTAATATTGAAATTCATTAGGTTACTACATTATCAAAGTTATATTATATCATATACAGCATATCATGAGTGAACATTACCTTCAACTAGGTTTTTTGTCTCTGTTGAATGGAAAAGGTGAAAGTTATTTTTAAAAGATGAATGTGGAACTGGGAATGTTAAACCCTATTGAGATTATGTCAAATTATCTTCCATTATACAATTAAAAGGTAAATATATTTTTTATCCTATTACTTTACCTGCCAGATTAACTTCTTTTCCAGCGGCCATCTGTTCGGTAGGTTTCGGCACTGAGTTTTCTGCCCCTAACGGACACCATTTAGGTCATATTGAAATTCATTAGGTTACTACATTATCAAAGTTATATTATATCATATACAGTATATCATGAGTGAACATTACTTTCAATTAGTTTTTTTGACTCTGTTGAATGGAAAAGGTGAAAGTTATTTTTTAAAGATGAATGTGGAACTGGGAATGTCAAACCCTATTGAGATTATGTCAAAATATCATCCATTATACAATTAAAAGGGTAATACATGTTTTATCCTATTACTTTACCTGCCAGATTAACTTCTTTTCCAGCGGCCATCTGTTCAGTAGGTTTCGGCACTGAGTTTTCTGGCCCTAACGGAGAACATTTAGGTCATATTGAAATTCATCAGGTTACTACATTATCAAAGTTATATTATATCATATACAGCATATCATGAGTGAACATTAACTTCAACTAGGTTTTTTGTCTCTGCTGAATGGAAAATGTTAAAGTTATTGTTAAAAGGTGAATGTTGAACTGGGACAGTCAAATCCTATTGAGATGATGTCAAATTATCTTCCATTATACAATTAAAAGGGTAATATATTTTTTATCCTATTACTTTACCTGCCAGATTAACTTCTTTTCCAGCGGCCATCTGTTCGGTAGGTTTCGGCACTGTGTTTTCTGCCCCTAACGGAGAACATTTAGGTAATATTGAAATTCATTAGGTTACTACATTATCAAAGTTATATTATATCATATACAGCATATCATGAGTGAACATTACCTTCAACTAGGTTTTTTGTCTCTGTTGAATGGAAAAAGTGAAAGTTATTTTTAAAAGATGAATGTGGAACTGGGAATGTTAAACCCTATTGAGATTATGTCAAATTATCTTCCATTATACAATTAAAAGGGTAATATATTTTTTATCCTATTACTTTACCTGCCAGATTAACTTCTTTTCCAGCGGCCATCTGTTCAGTAGGTTTCGGCACTGAGTTTTCTGGCCCTAACGGAGAACATTTAGGTCATATTGAAATTCATCAGGTTACTACATTATCAAAGTTATATTATATCATATACAGCATATCATGAGTGAACATTACCTTCAACTAGGTTTTTTGTCTCTGTTGAATGGAAAAGGTGAAAGTTATTTTTAAAAGATGAATGTGGAACTGGGAATGTTAAACCCTATTGAGATTATGTCAAATTATCTTCCATTATACAATTAAAAGGGTAATATATTTTTTATCCTATTACTTTACCTGCCAGATTAACTTCTTTTCCAGCGGCCATCTGTTCGGTAGGTTTCGGCACTGAGTTTTCTGCCCCTAACGGACACCATTTAGGTCATATTGAAATTCATTAGGTTACTACATTATCAAAGTTATATTATATCATATACAGTATATCATGAGTGAACATTACTTTCAATTAGTTTTTTTGTCCCTGCTGAATGGAAAATGTTAAAGTTATTGTTAAAAGGTGAATGTGGAACTGGGACAGTCAAATCCTATTGAGATGATGTCAAATTATCATCCATTATACAATTAAAAGGGTAATATATTTTTTATCCTATTACTTTACCTGCCAGATTAACTTCTTTTCCAGCGGCCATCTGTTCGGTAGGTTTCGGCACTGTGTTTTCTGCCCCTAACGGAGAACATTTAGGTAATATTGAAATTCATTAGGTTACTACATTATCAAAGTTATATTATATCATATACAGCATATCATGAGTGAACATTACCTTCAACTAGGTTTTTTGTCTCTGTTGAATGGAAAAGGTGAAAGTTATTTTTAAAAGATGAATGTGGAACTGGGAATGTTAAACCCTATTGAGATTATGTCAAATTATCTTCCATTATACAATTAAAAGGGTAATATATTTTTTATCCTATTACTTTACCTGCCAGATTAACTTCTTTTCCAGCGGCCATCTGTTCGGTAGGTTTCGGCACTGTGTTTTCTGCCCCTAACGGACACCATTTAGGTCATATTGAAATTCTTTCGGTTACTACATTATCAAAGTTATATTATATCATATACAGTATATCATGAGTGAACATTACTTTCAATTAGTTTTTTTGACTCTGTTGAATGGAAAAGGTGAAAGTTATTTTTTAAAGATGAATGTGGAACTGGGAATGTCAAACCCTATTGAGATTATGTCAAATTATCATCCATTATACAATTAAAAGGGTAATATATTTTTTATCCTATTACTTTACCTGCCAGATTAACTTCTTTTCCAGCGGCCATCTGTTCAGTAGGTTTCGGCACTGAGTTTTCTGGCCCTAACGGAGAACATTTAGGTCACATTGAAATTCATCAGGTTACTACATTATCAAAGTTATATTATATCATATACAGCATATCATGAGTGAACATTACCTTCAACTAGGTTTTTTGTCTCTGTTGAATGGAAAAGGTGAAAGTTATTTTTAAAAGATGAATGTGGAACTGGGAATGTTAAACCCTATTGAGATTATGTCAAATTATCTTCCATTATACAATTAAAAGGGTAATATATTTCTTATCCTATTACTTTACCTGCCAGATTAACTTCTTTTCCAGCGGCCATCTGTTCGGTAGGTTTCAGCACTGTGTTTTCTGCCCCTAACGGACACCATTTAGGTCATATTGAAATTCATTAGGTTACTACATTATCAAAGTTATATTATATCATATACAGTATATCATGAATTAACATTACTTTCAATTAGTTTTTTTGACTCTGTTGAATGGAAAAGGTGAAAGTTATTTTTAAAAGATGAATGTGGAACTGGGAATGTTAAACCCTATTGAGATTATGTCAAATTATCTTCCATTATACAATTAAAAGGGTAATATATTTTTTATCGTATTACTTTACCTGCCAGATTAACTTCTTTTCCAGCGGCCATCTGTTCGGTAGGTTTCGGCACTGTGTTTTCTGCCCCTAACGGAGAACATTTAGGTAATATTGAAATTCATTAGGTTACTACATTATCAAAGTTATATTATATCATATACAGCATATCATGAGTGAACATTACCTTCAACTAGGTTTTTTGTCTCTGTTGAATGGAAAAGGTGAAAGTTATTTTTAAAAGATGAATGTGGAACTGGGAATGTTAAACCCTATTGAGATTATGTCAAATTATCTTCCATTATACAATTAAAAGGTAAATATATTTTTTATCCTATTACTTTACCTGCCAGATTAACTTCTTTTCCAGCGGCCATCTGTTCGGTAGGTTTCGGCACTGAGTTTTCTGCCCCTAACGGACACCATTTAGGTCATATTGAAATTCATTAGGTTACTACATTATCAAAGTTATATTATATCATATACAGTATATCATGAGTGAACATTACTTTCAATTAGTTTTTTTGACTCTGTTGAATGGAAAAGGTGAAAGTTATTTTTTAAAGATGAATGTGGAACTGGGAATGTCAAACCCTATTGAGATTATGTCAAAATATCATCCATTATACAATTAAAAGGGTAATACATGTTTTATCCTATTACTTTACCTGCCAGATTAACTTCTTTTCCAGCGGCCATCTGTTCAGTAGGTTTCGGCACTGAGTTTTCTGGCCCTAACGGAGAACATTTAGGTCATATTGAAATTCATCAGGTTACTACATTATCAAAGTTATATTATATCATATACAGCATATCATGAGTGAACATTAACTTCAACTAGGTTTTTTGTCTCTGCTGAATGGAAAATGTTAAAGTTATTGTTAAAAGGTGAATGTTGAACTGGGACAGTCAAATCCTATTGAGATGATGTCAAATTATCTTCCATTATACAATTAAAAGGGTAATATATTTTTTATCCTATTACTTTACCTGCCAGATTAACTTCTTTTCCAGCGGCCATCTGTTCGGTAGGTTTCGGCACTGTGTTTTCTGCCCCTAACGGAGAACATTTAGGTAATATTGAAATTCATTAGGTTACTACATTATCAAAGTTATATTATATCATATACAGCATATCATGAGTGAACATTACCTTCAACTAGGTTTTTTGTCTCTGTTGAATGGAAAAAGTGAAAGTTATTTTTAAAAGATGAATGTGGAACTGGGAATGTTAAACCCTATTGAGATTATGTCAAATTATCTTCCATTATACAATTAAAAGGGTAATATATTTTTTATCCTATTACTTTACCTGCCAGATTAACTTCTTTTCCAGCGGCCATCTGTTCAGTAGGTTTCGGCACTGAGTTTTCTGGCCCTAACGGACACCATTTAGGTCATATTGAAATTCATTAGGTTACTACATTATCAAAGTTATATTATATCATATACAGTATATCATGAGTGAACATTACTTTCAATTAGTTTTTTTGACTCTGTTGAATGGAAAAGGTGAAAGTTATTTTTTAAAGATGAATGTGGAACTGGGAATGTCAAACCCTATTGAGATTATGTCAAAATATCATCCATTATACAATTAAAAGGGTAATACATGTTTTATCCTATTACTTTACCTGCCAGATTAACTTCTTTTCCAGCGGCCATCTGTTCAGTAGGTTTCGGCACTGAGTTTTCTGGCCCTAACGGAGAACATTTAGGTCATATTGAAATTCATCAGGTTACTACATTATCAAAGTTATATTATATCATATACAGCATATCATGAGTGAACATTAACTTCAACTAGGTTTTTTGTCTCTGCTGAATGGAAAATGTTAAAGTTATTGTTAAAAGGTGAATGTTGAACTGGGACAGTCAAATCCTATTGAGATGATGTCAAATTATCTTCCATTATACAATTAAAAGGGTAATATATTTTTTATCCTATTACTTTACCTGCCAGATTAACTTCTTTTCCAGCGGCCATCTGTTCGGTAGGTTTCGGCACTGTGTTTTCTGCCCCTAACGGAGAACATTTAGGTAATATTGAAATTCATTAGGTTACTACATTATCAAAGTTATATTATATCATATACAGCATATCATGAGTGAACATTACCTTCAACTAGGTTTTTTGTCTCTGTTGAATGGAAAAAGTGAAAGTTATTTTTAAAAGATGAATGTGGAACTGGGAATGTTAAACCCTATTGAGATTATGTCAAATTATCTTCCATTATACAATTAAAAGGGTAATATATTTTTTATCCTATTACTTTACCTGCCAGATTAACTTCTTTTCCAGCGGCCATCTGTTCAGTAGGTTTCGGCACTGAGTTTTCTGGCCCTAACGGAGAACATTTAGGTCATATTGAAATTCATCAGGTTACTACATTATCAAAGTTATATTATATCATATACAGCATATCATGAGTGAACATTACCTTCAACTAGGTTTTTTGTCTCTGTTGAATGGAAAAGGTGAAAGTTATTTTTAAAAGATGAATGTGGAACTGGGAATGTTAAACCCTATTGAGATTATGTCAAATTATCTTCCATTATACAATTAAAAGGGTAATATATTTTTTATCCTATTACTTTACCTGCCAGATTAACTTCTTTTCCAGCGGCCATCTGTTCGGTAGGTTTCGGCACTGAGTTTTCTGCCCCTAACGGACACCATTTAGGTCATATTGAAATTCATTAGGTTACTACATTATCAAAGTTATATTATATCATATACAGTATATCATGAGTGAACATTACTTTCAATTAGTTTTTTTGTCTCTGCTGAATGGAAAATGTTAAAGTTATTGTTAAAAGGTGAATGTGGAACTGGGACAGTCAAATCCTATTGAGATGATGTCAAATTATCATCCATTATACAATTAAAAGGGTAATATATTTTTTATCCTATTACTTTACCTGCCAGATTAACTTCTTTTCCAGCGGCCATCTGTTCGGTAGGTTTCGGCACTGTGTTTTCTGCCCCTAACGGAGAACATTTAGGTAATATTGAAATTCATTAGGTTACTACATTATCAAAGTTATATTATATCATATACAGCATATCATGAGTGAACATTACCTTCAACTAGGTTTTTTGTCTCTGTTGAATGGAAAAGGTGAAAGTTATTTTTAAAAGATGAATGTGGAACTGGGAATGTTAAACCCTATTGAGATTATGTCAAATTATCTTCCATTATACAATTAAAAGGGTAATATATTTTTTATCCTATTACTTTACCTGCCAGATTAACTTCTTTTCCAGCGGCCATCTGTTCGGTAGGTTTCGGCACTGTGTTTTCTGCCCCTAACGGACACCATTTAGGTCATATTGAAATTATTTCGGTTACTACATTATCAAAGTTATATTATATCATATACAGTATATCATGAGTGAACATTACTTTCAATTAGTTTTTTTGACTCTGTTGAATGGAAAAGGTGAAAGTTATTTTTTAAAGATGAATGTGGAACTGGGAATGTCAAACCCTATTGAGATTATGTCAAATTATCATCCATTATACAATTAAAAGGGTAATATATTTTTTATCCTATTACTTTACCTGCCAGATTAACTTCTTTTCCAGCGGCCATCTGTTCAGTAGGTTTCGGCACTGAGTTTTCTGGCCCTAACGGAGAACATTTAGGTCACATTGAAATTCATCAGGTTACTACATTATCAAAGTTATATTATATCATATACAGCATATCATGAGTGAACATTACCTTCAACTAGGTTTTTTGTCTCTGTTGAATGGAAAAGGTGAAAGTTATTTTTAAAAGATGAATGTGGAACTGGGAATGTTAAACCCTATTGAGATTATGTCAAATTATCTTCCATTATACAATTAAAAGGGTAATATATTTCTTATCCTATTACTTTACCTGCCAGATTAACTTCTTTTCCAGCGGCCATCTGTTCGGTAGGTTTCAGCACTGTGTTTTCTGCCCCTAACGGACACCATTTAGGTCATATTGAAATTCATTAGGTTACTACATTATCAAAGTTATATTATATCATATACAGTATATCATGAATTAACATTACTTTCAATTAGTTTTTTTGACTCTGTTGAATGGAAAAGGTGAAAGTTATTTTTAAAAGATGAATGTGGAACTGGGAATGTTAAACCCTATTGAGATTATGTCAAATTATCTTCCATTATACAATTAAAAGGGTAATATATTTTTTATCGTATTACTTTACCTGCCAGATTAACTTCTTTTCCAGCGGCCATCTGTTCGGTAGGTTTCGGCACTGTGTTTTCTGCCCCTAACGGAGAACATTTAGGTAATATTGAAATTCATTAGGTTACTACATTATCAAAGTTATATTATATCATATACAGCATATCATGAGTGAACATTACCTTCAACTAGGTTTTTTGTCTCTGTTGAATGGAAAAGGTGAAAGTTATTTTTAAAAGATGAATGTGGAACTGGGAATGTTAAACCCTATTGAGATTATGTCAAATTATCTTCCATTATACAATTAAAAGGTAAATATATTTTTTATCCTATTACTTTACCTGCCAGATTAACTTCTTTTCCAGCGGCCATCTGTTCGGTAGGTTTCGGCACTGAGTTTTCTGCCCCTAACGGACACCATTTAGGTCATATTGAAATTCATTAGGTTACTACATTATCAAAGTTATATTATATCATATACAGTATATCATGAGTGAACATTACTTTCAATTAGTTTTTTTGACTCTGTTGAATGGAAAAGGTGAAAGTTATTTTTTAAAGATGAATGTGGAACTGGGAATGTCAAACCCTATTGAGATTATGTCAAAATATCATCCATTATACAATTAAAAGGGTAATACATGTTTTATCCTATTACTTTACCTGCCAGATTAACTTCTTTTCCAGCGGCCATCTGTTCAGTAGGTTTCGGCACTGAGTTTTCTGGCCCTAACGGAGAACATTTAGGTCATATTGAAATTCATCAGGTTACTACATTATCAAAGTTATATTATATCATATACAGCATATCATGAGTGAACATTAACTTCAACTAGGTTTTTTGTCTCTGCTGAATGGAAAATGTTAAAGTTATTGTTAAAAGGTGAATGTTGAACTGGGACAGTCAAATCCTATTGAGATGATGTCAAATTATCTTCCATTATACAATTAAAAGGGTAATATATTTTTTATCCTATTACTTTACCTGCCAGATTAACTTCTTTTCCAGCGGCCATCTGTTCGGTAGGTTTCGGCACTGTGTTTTCTGCCCCTAACGGACACCATTTAGGTCATATTGAAATTCTTTCGGTTACTACATTATCAAAGTTATATTATATCATATACAGTATATCATGAGTGAACATTACTTTCAATTAGTTTTTTTGACTCTGTTGAATGGAAAAGGTGAAAGTTATTTTTTAAAGATGAATGTGGAACTGGGAATGTCAAACCCTATTGAGATTATGTCAAATTATCATCCATTATACAATTAAAAGGGTAATATATTTTTTATCCTATTACTTTACCTGCCAGATTAACTTCTTTTCCAGCGGCCATCTGTTCAGTAGGTTTCGGCACTGAGTTTTCTGGCCCTAACGGAGAACATTTAGGTCACATTGAAATTCATCAGGTTACTACATTATCAAAGTTATATTATATCATATACAGCATATCATGAGTGAACATTACCTTCAACTAGGTTTTTTGTCTCTGTTGAATGGAAAAGGTGAAAGTTATTTTTAAAAGATGAATGTGGAACTGGGAATGTTAAACCCTATTGAGATTATGTCAAATTATCTTCCATTATACAATTAAAAGGGTAATATATTTCTTATCCTATTACTTTACCTGCCAGATTAACTTCTTTTCCAGCGGCCATCTGTTCGGTAGGTTTCAGCACTGTGTTTTCTGCCCCTAACGGACACCATTTAGGTCATATTGAAATTCATTAGGTTACTACATTATCAAAGTTATATTATATCATATACAGTATATCATGAATTAACATTACTTTCAATTAGTTTTTTTGACTCTGTTGAATGGAAAAGGTGAAAGTTATTTTTAAAAGATGAATGTGGAACTGGGAATGTTAAACCCTATTGAGATTATGTCAAATTATCTTCCATTATACAATTAAAAGGGTAATATATTTTTTATCGTATTACTTTACCTGCCAGATTAACTTCTTTTCCAGCGGCCATCTGTTCGGTAGGTTTCGGCACTGTGTTTTCTGCCCCTAACGGAGAACATTTAGGTAATATTGAAATTCATTAGGTTACTACATTATCAAAGTTATATTATATCATATACAGCATATCATGAGTGAACATTACCTTCAACTAGGTTTTTTGTCTCTGTTGAATGGAAAAGGTGAAAGTTATTTTTAAAAGATGAATGTGGAACTGGGAATGTTAAACCCTATTGAGATTATGTCAAATTATCTTCCATTATACAATTAAAAGGTAAATATATTTTTTATCCTATTACTTTACCTGCCAGATTAACTTCTTTTCCAGCGGCCATCTGTTCGGTAGGTTTCGGCACTGAGTTTTCTGCCCCTAACGGTCACCATTTAGGTCATATTGAAATTCATTAGGTTACTACATTATCAAAGTTATATTATATCATATACAGTATATCATGAGTGAACATTACTTTCAATTAGTTTTTTTGACTCTGTTGAATGGAAAAGGTGAAAGTTATTTTTTAAAGATGAATGTGGAACTGGGAATGTCAAACCCTATTGAGATTATGTCAAAATATCATCCATTATACAATTAAAAGGGTAATACATGTTTTATCCTATTACTTTACCTGCCAGATTAACTTATTTTCCAGCGGCCATCTGTTCAGTAGGTTTCGGCACTGAGTTTTCTGGCCCTAACGGAGAACATTTAGGTCATATTGAAATTCATCAGGTTACTACATTATCAAAGTTATATTATATCATATACAGCATATCATGAGTGAACATTAACTTCAACTAGGTTTTTTGTCTCTGCTGAATGGAAAATGTTAAAGTTATTGTTAAAAGGTGAATGTTGAACTGGGACAGTCAAATCCTATTGAGATGATGTCAAATTATCTTCCATTATACAATTAAAAGGGTAATATATTTTTTATCCTATTACTTTACCTGCCAGATTAACTTCTTTTCCAGCGGCCATCTGTTCGGTAGGTTTCGGCACTGTGTTTTCTGCCCCTAACGGAGAACATTTAGGTAATATTGAAATTCATTAGGTTACTACATTATCAAAGTTATATTATATCATATACAGCATATCATGAGTGAACATTACCTTCAACTAGGTTTTTTGTCTCTGTTGAATGGAAAAAGTGAAAGTTATTTTTAAAAGATGAATGTGGAACTGGGAATGTTAAACCCTATTGAGATTATGTCAAATTATCTTCCATTATACAATTAAAAGGGTAATATATTTTTTATCCTATTACTTTACCTGCCAGATTAACTTCTTTTCCAGCGGCCATCTGTTCAGTAGGTTTCGGCACTGAGTTTTCTGGCCCTAACGGAGAACATTTAGGTCATATTGAAATTCATCAGGTTACTACATTATCAAAGTTATATTATATCATATACAGCATATCATGAGTGAACATTACCTTCAACTAGGTTTTTTGTCTCTGTTGAATGGAAAAGGTGAAAGTTATTTTTAAAAGATGAATGTGGAACTGGGAATGTTAAACCCTATTGAGATTATGTCAAATTATCTTCCATTATACAATTAAAAGGGTAATATATTTTTTATCCTATTACTTTACCTGCCAGATTAACTTCTTTTCCAGCGGCCATCTGTTCGGTAGGTTTCGGCACTGAGTTTTCTGCCCCTAACGGACACCATTTAGGTCATATTGAAATTCATTAGGTTACTACATTATCAAAGTTATATTATATCATATACAGTATATCATGAGTGAACATTACTTTCAATTAGTTTTTTTGTCTCTGCTGAATGGAAAATGTTAAAGTTATTGTTAAAAGGTGAATGTGGAACTGGGACAGTCAAATCCTATTGAGATGATGTCAAATTATCATCCATTATACAATTAAAAGGGTAATATATTTTTTATCCTATTACTTTACCTGCCAGATTAACTTCTTTTCCAGCGGCCATCTGTTCGGTAGGTTTCGGCACTGTGTTTTCTGCCCCTAACGGAGAACATTTAGGTAATATTGAAATTCATTAGGTTACTACATTATCAAAGTTATATTATATCATATACAGCATATCATGAGTGAACATTACCTTCAACTAGGTTTTTTGTCTCTGTTGAATGGAAAAGGTGAAAGTTATTTTTAAAAGATGAATGTGGAACTGGGAATGTTAAACCCTATTGAGATTATGTCAAATTATCTTCCATTATACAATTAAAAGGGTAATATATTTTTTATCCTATTACTTTACCTGCCAGATTAACTTCTTTTCCAGCGGCCATCTGTTCGGTAGGTTTCGGCACTGAGTTTTCTGCCCCTAACGGTCACCATTTAGGTCATATTGAAATTCATTAGGTTACTACATTATCAAAGTTATATTATATCATATACAGTATATCATGAGTGAACATTACTTTCAATTAGTTTTTTTGACTCTGTTGAATGGAAAAGGTGAAAGTTATTTTTTAAAGATGAATGTGGAACTGGGAATGTCAAACCCTATTGAGATTATGTCAAAATATCATCCATTATACAATTAAAAGGGTAATACATGTTTTATCCTATTACTTTACCTGCCAGATTAACTTCTTTTCCAGCGGCCATCTGTTCAGTAGGTTTCGGCACTGAGTTTTCTGGCCCTAACGGAGAACATTTAGGTCATATTGAAATTCATCAGGTTACTACATTATCAAAGTTATATTATATCATATACAGCATATCATGAGTGAACATTAACTTCAACTAGGTTTTTTGTCTCTGCTGAATGGAAAATGTTAAAGTTATTGTTAAAAGGTGAATGTTGAACTGGGACAGTCAAATCCTATTGAGATGATGTCAAATTATCTTCCATTATACAATTAAAAGGGTAATATATTTTTTATCCTATTACTTTACCTGCCAGATTAACTTCTTTTCCAGCGGCCATCTGTTCGGTAGGTTTCGGCACTGTGTTTTCTGCCCCTAACGGAGAACATTTAGGTAATATTGAAATTCATTAGGTTACTACATTATCAAAGTTATATTATATCATATACAGCATATCATGAGTGAACATTACCTTCAACTAGGTTTTTTGTCTCTGTTGAATGGAAAAAGTGAAAGTTATTTTTAAAAGATGAATGTGGAACTGGGAATGTTAAACCCTATTGAGATTATGTCAAATTATCTTCCATTATACAATTAAAAGGGTAATATATTTTTTATCCTATTACTTTACCTGCCAGATTAACTTCTTTTCCAGCGGCCATCTGTTCAGTAGGTTTCGGCACTGAGTTTTCTGGCCCTAACGGAGAACATTTAGGTCATATTGAAATTCATCAGGTTACTACATTATCAAAGTTATATTATATCATATACAGCATATCATGAGTGAACATTACCTTCAACTAGGTTTTTTGTCTCTGTTGAATGGAAAAGGTGAAAGTTATTTTTAAAAGATGAATGTGGAACTGGGAATGTTAAACCCTATTGAGATTATGTCAAATTATCTTCCATTATACAATTAAAAGGGTAATATATTTTTTATCCTATTACTTTACCTGCCAGATTAACTTCTTTTCCAGCGGCCATCTGTTCGGTAGGTTTCGGCACTGAGTTTTCTGCCCCTAACGGACACCATTTAGGTCATATTGAAATTCATTAGGTTACTACATTATCAAAGTTATATTATATCATATACAGTATATCATGAGTGAACATTACTTTCAATTAGTTTTTTTGTCTCTGCTGAATGGAAAATGTTAAAGTTATTGTTAAAAGGTGAATGTGGAACTGGGACAGTCAAATCCTATTGAGATGATGTCAAATTATCATCCATTATACAATTAAAAGGGTAATATATTTTTTATCCTATTACTTTACCTGCCAGATTAACTTCTTTTCCAGCGGCCATCTGTTCGGTAGGTTTCGGCACTGTGTTTTCTGCCCCTAACGGAGAACATTTAGGTAATATTGAAATTCATTAGGTTACTACATTATCAAAGTTATATTATATCATATACAGCATATCATGAGTGAACATTACCTTCAACTAGGTTTTTTGTCTCTGTTGAATGGAAAAGGTGAAAGTTATTTTTAAAAGATGAATGTGGAACTGGGAATGTTAAACCCTATTGAGATTATGTCAAATTATCTTCCATTATACAATTAAAAGGGTAATATATTTTTTATCCTATTACTTTACCTGCCAGATTAACTTCTTTTCCAGCGGCCATCTGTTCGGTAGGTTTCGGCACTGTGTTTTCTGCCCCTAACGGACACCATTTAGGTCATATTGAAATTATTTCGGTTACTACATTATCAAAGTTATATTATATCATATACAGTATATCATGAGTGAACATTACTTTCAATTAGTTTTTTTGACTCTGTTGAATGGAAAAGGTGAAAGTTATTTTTTAAAGATGAATGTGGAACTGGGAATGTCAAACCCTATTGAGATTATGTCAAATTATCATCCATTATACAATTAAAAGGGTAATATATTTTTTATCCTATTACTTTACCTGCCAGATTAACTTCTTTTCCAGCGGCCATCTGTTCAGTAGGTTTCGGCACTGAGTTTTCTGGCCCTAACGGAGAACATTTAGGTCATATTGAAATTCATCAGGTTACTACATTATCAAAGTTATATTATATCATATACAGTATATCATGAGTGAACATTACCTTCAACTAGGTTTTTTGTCTCTGTTGAATGGAAAAGGTGAAAGTTATTTTTAAAAGATGAATGTGGGACTGGGAATGTTAAACCCTATTGAGATTATGTCAAATTATCTTCCATTATACAATTAAAAGGGTAATATATTTTTTATCCTATTACTTTACCTGCCAGATTAACTTCTTTTCCAGCGGCCATCTGTTCGGTAGGTTTCGGCACTGAGTTTTCTGCCCCTAACGGACACCATTTAGGTCATATTGAAATTCATTAGGTTACTACATTATCAAAGTTATATTATATCATATACAGTATATCATGAGTGAACATTACTTTCAATTCGTTTTTTTGACTCTGTTGAATGGAAAAGGTGAAAGTTATTTTTTAAAGATGAATGTGGAACTGGGAATGTCAAACCCTATTGAGATTATGTCAAATTATCATCCATTATACAATTAAAAGGGTAATATATTTTTTATCCTATTACTTTACCTGCCAGATTAACTTCTTTTCCAGCGGCCATCTGTTCGGTAGGTTTCGGCACTGAGTTTTCTGCCCCTAACGGACACCATTTAGGTCATATTGAAATTCATTAGGTTACTACATTATCAAAGTTATATTATATCATATACAGTATATCATGAATGAACATTACTTTCAATTAGTTTTTTTGACTCTGTTGAATGGAAAAGGTGAAAGTTATTTTTAAAAGATGAATGTGGAACTGGGAATGTTAAACCCTATTGAGATTATGTCAAATTATCTTCCATTATACAATTAAAAGGGTAATATATTTTTTATCCTATTACTTTACCTGCCAGATTAACTTCTTTTCCAGCGGCCATCTGTTCGGTAGGTTTCGGCACTGAGTTTTCTGCCCCTAACGGACACCATTTAGGTCATATTGAAATTCATTAGGTTACTACATTATCAAAGTTATATTATATCATATACAGTATATCATGAGTGAACATTACTTTCAATTAGTTTTTTTGTCTCTGTTGAATGGAAAAGGTGAAAGTTATTTTTAAAAGATGAATGTGGAACTGGGAATGTTAAACCCTATTGAGATTATGTCAAATTATCTTCCATTATACAATTTAAATGTGTAATATATTTTTTATCCTATTACTTTACCTGCCAGATTAACTTCTTTTCCAGCGGCCATCTGTTCGGTAGGTTTCGGCACTGAGTTTTCTGCCCCTAACGGACACCATTTAGGTCATATTGAAATTCATTAGGTTACTACATTATCAAAGTTATATTATATCATATACAGTATATCATGAGTGAACATTACTTTCAATTAGTTTTTTTGTCTCTGCTGAATGGAAAATGTTAAAGTTATTGTTAAAAGGTGAATGTGGAACTGGGACAGTCAAATCCTATTGAGATGATGTCAAATTATCATCCATTATACAATTAAAAGGGTAATATATTTTTTATCCTATTACTTTACCTGCCAGATTAATTTCTTTTCCAGCGGCCATCTGTTCGGTAGGTTTCGGCACTGTGTTTTCTGCCCCTAACGGAGAACATTTAGGTAATATTGAAATTCATTAGGTTACTACATTATCAAAGTTATATTATATCATATACAGCATATCATGAGTGAACATTACCTTCAACTAGGTTTTTTGTCTCTGTTGAATGGAAAAGGTGAAAGTTATTTTTAAAAGATGAATGTGGAACTGGGAATGTTAAACCCTATTGAGATTATGTCAAATTATCTTCCATTATACAATTAAAAGGGTAATATATTTTTTATCCTATTACTTTACCTGCCAGATTAACTTCTTTTCCAGCGGCCATCTGTTCGGTAGGTTTCGGCACTGTGTTTTCTGCCCCTAACGGACACCATTTAGGTCATATTGAAATTAATTCGGTTACTACATTATCAAAGTTATATTATATCATATACAGCATATCATGAGTGAACATTACCTTCAACTAGGTTTTTTGTCTCTGTTGAATGGAAAAGGTGAAAGTTATTTTTAAAAGATGAATGTGGAACTGGGAATGTTAAACCCTATTGAGATTATGTCAAATTATCTTCCATTATACAATTAAAAGGGTAATATATTTTTTATCCTATTACTTTACCTGCCAGATTAACTTCTTTTCCAGCGGCCATCTGTTCAGTAGGTTTCGGCACTGAGTTTTCTGGCCCTAACGGTGAACATTTAGGTCATATTGAAATTCATCAGGTTACTACATTATCAAAGTTATATTATATCATATACAGCATATCATGAGTGAACATTACCTTCAACTAGGTTTTTTGTCTCTGTTGAATGGAAAAGGTGAAAGTTATTTTTAAAAGATGAATGTGGAACTGGGAATGTTAAACCCTATTGAGATTATGTCAAATTATCTTCCATTATACAATTTAAATGTGTAATATATTTTTTATCCTATTACTTTACCTGCCAGATTAACTTCTTTTCCAGCGGCCATCTGTTCGGTAGGTTTCGGCACTGAGTTTTCTGCCCCTAACGGACACCATTTAGGTCATATTGAAATTCATTAAGTTACTACATTATCAAAGTTATATTATATCATATACAGTATATCATGAGTGAACATTACTTTCAATTAGTTTTTTTGTCTCTGCTGAATGGAAAATGTTAAAGTTATTGTTAAAAGGTGAATGTGGAACTGGGACAGTCAAATCCTATTGAGATGATGTCAAATTATCATCCATTATACAATTAAAAGGGTAATATATTTTTTATCCTATTACTTTACCTGCCAGATTAATTTCTTTTCCAGCGGCCATCTGTTCGGTAGGTTTCGGCACTGTGTTTTCTGCCCCTAACGGAGAACATTTAGGTAATATTGAAATTCATTAGGTTACTACATTATCAAAGTTATATTATATCATATACAGCATATCATGAGTGAACATTACCTTCAACTAGGTTTTTTGTCTCTGTTGAATGGAAAAGGTGAAAGTTATTTTTAAAAGATGAATGTGGAACTGGGAATGTTAAACCCTATTGAGATTATGTCAAATTATCTTCCATTATACAATTAAAAGGGTAATATATTTTTTATCCTATTACTTTACCTGCCAGATTAACTTCTTTTCCAGCGGCCATCTGTTCGGTAGGTTTCGGCACTGTGTTTTCTGCCCCTAACGGACACCATTTAGGTCATATTGAAATTCATTCGGTTACTACATTATCAAAGTTATATTATATCATATACAGCATATCATGAGTGAACATTACCTTCAACTAGGTTTTTTGTCTCTGTTGAATGGAAAAGGTGAAAGTTATTTTTAAAAGATGAATGTGGAACTGGGAATGTTAAACCCTATTGAGATTATGTCAAATTATCTTCCATTATACAATTAAAAGGGTAATATATTTTTTATCCTATTACTTTACCTGCCAGATTAACTTCTTTTCCAGCGGCCATCTGTTCGGTAGGTTTCGGCACTGTGTTTTCTGCCCCTAACGGACACCATTTAGGTCATATTGAAATTCATTCGGTTACTACATTATCAAAGTTATATTATATCATATACAGTATATCATGAGTGAACATTACTTTCAATTAGTTTTTTTGACTCTGTTGAATGGAAAAGGTGAAAGTTATTTTTTAAAGATGAATGTGGAACTGGGAATGTCAAACCCTATTGAGATTATGTCAAATTATCATCCATTATACAATTAAAAGGGTAATATATTTTTTATCCTATTACTTTACCTGCCAGATTAACTTCTTTTCCAGCGGCCATCTGTTCAGTAGGTTTCGGCACTGAGTTTTCTGGCCCTAACGGAGAACATTTAGGTCACATTGAAATTCATCAGGTTACTACATTATCAAAGTTATATTATATCATATACAGCATATCATGAGTGAACATTACCTTCAACTAGGTTTTTTGTCTCTGTTGAATGGAAAAGGTGAAAGTTATTTTTAAAAGATGAATGTGGAACTGGGAATGTTAAACCCTATTGAGATTATGTCAAATTATCTTCCATTATACAATTAAAAGGGTAATATATTTTTTATCCTATTACTTTACCTGCCAGATTAATTTCTTTTCCAGCGGCCATCTGTTCGGTAGGTTTCGGCACTGTGTTTTCTGCCCCTAACGGAGAACATTTAGGTAATATTGAAATTCATTAGGTTACTACATTATCAAAGTTATATTATATCATATACAGCATATCATGAGTGAACATTACCTTCAACTAGGTTTTTTGTCTCTGTTGAATGGAAAAGGTGAAAGTTATTTTTAAAAGATGAATGTGGAACTGGGAATGTTAAACCCTATTGAGATTATGTCAAATTATCTTCCATTATACAATTAAAAGGGTAATATATTTTTTATCCTATTACTTTACCTGCCAGATTAACTTCTTTTCCAGCGGCCATCTGTTCGGTAGGTTTCGGCACTGTGTTTTCTGCCCCTAACGGACACCATTTAGGTCATATTGAAATTCATTCGGTTACTACATTATCAAAGTTATATTATATCATATACAGCATATCATGAGTGAACATTACCTTCAACTAGGTTTTTTGTCTCTGTTGAATGGAAAAGGTGAAAGTTATTTTTAAAAGATGAATGTGGAACTGGGAATGTTAAACCCTATTGAGATTATGTCAAATTATCTTCCATTATACAATTAAAAGGGTAATATATTTTTTATCCTATTACTTTACCTGCCAGATTAACTTCTTTTCCAGCGGCCATCTGTTCGGTAGGTTTCGGCACTGTGTTTTCTGCCCCTAACGGACACCATTTAGGTCATATTGAAATTCATTCGGTTACTACATTATCAAAGTTATATTATATCATATACAGTATATCATGAGTGAACATTACTTTCAATTAGTTTTTTTGACTCTGTTGAATGGAAAAGGTGAAAGTTATTTTTTAAAGATGAATGTGGAACTGGGAATGTCAAACCCTATTGAGATTATGTCAAATTATCATCCATTATACAATTAAAAGGGTAATATATTTTTTATCCTATTACTTTACCTGCCAGATTAACTTCTTTTCCAGCGGCCATCTGTTCAGTAGGTTTCGGCACTGAGTTTTCTGGCCCTAACGGAGAACATTTAGGTCACATTGAAATTCATCAGGTTACTACATTATCAAAGTTATATTATATCATATACAGCATATCATGAGTGAACATTACCTTCAACTAGGTTTTTTGTCTCTGTTGAATGGAAAAGGTGAAAGTTATTTTTAAAAGATGAATGTGGAACTGGGAATGTTAAACCCTATTGAGATTATGTCAAATTATCTTCCATTATACAATTAAAAGGGTAATATATTTTTTATCCTATTACTTTACCTGCCAGATTAACTTCTTTTCCAGCGGCAATCTGTTCGGTAGGTTTCGGCACTGAGTTTTCTGCCCCTAACGGACACCATTTAGGTCATATTGAAATTCATTAGGTTACTACATTATCAAAGTTATAATTATCATATACAGTATATCATGAATGAACATTACTTTCAATTAGTTTTTTTGACTCTGTTGAATGGAAAAGGTGAAAGTTATTTTTAAAAGATGAATGTGGAACTGGGAATGTTAAACCCTATTGAGATTATGTCAAATTATCTTCCATTATACAATTAAAAGTGTAATATATTTTTTATCCTATTACTTTACCTGCCAGATTAACTTCTTTTCCAGCGGCCATCTGTTCGGTAGGTTTCGGCACTGAGTTTTCTGCCCCTAACGGACACCATTTAGGTCATATTGAAATTCATTAGGTTACTACATTATCAAAGTTATATTATATCATATACAGTATATCATGAGTGAACATTACTTTCAATTAGTTTTTTTGACTCTGTTGAATGGAAAAGGTGAAAGTTATTTTTTAAAGATGAATGTGGAACTGGGAATGTCAAACCCTATTGAGATTATGTCAAATTATCATCCATTATACAATTAAAAGGGTAATATATTTTTTATCCTATTACTTTACCTGCCAGATTAACTTCTTTTCCAGCGGCCATCTGTTCAGTAGGTTTCGGCACTGAGTTTTCTGGCCCTAACGGAGAACATTTAGGTCATATTGAAATTCATCAGGTTACTACATTATCAAAGTTATATTATATCATATACAGTATATCATGAGTGAACATTACCTTCAACTAGGTTTTTTGTCTCTGTTGAATGGAAAAGGTGAAAGTTATTTTTAAAAGATGAATGTGGGACTGGGAATGTTAAACCCTATTGAGATTATGTCAAATTATCTTCCATTATACAATTAAAAGGGTAATATATTTTTTATCCTATTACTTTACCTGCCAGATTAACTTCTTGTCCAGCGGCCATCTGTTCGGTAGGTTTCGGCACTGAGTTTTCTGCCCCTAACGGACACCATTTAGGTCATATTGAAATTCATTAGGTTACTACATTATCAAAGTTATATTATATCATATACAGTATATCATGAGTGAACATTACTTTCAATTCGTTTTTTTGACTCTGTTGAATGGAAAAGGTGAAAGTTATTTTTTAAAGATGAATGTGGAACTGGGAATGTCAAACCCTATTGAGATTATGTCAAATTATCATCCATTATACAATTAAAAGGGTAATATATTTTTTATCCTATTACTTTACCTGCCAGATTAACTTCTTTTCCAGTGGCCATCTGTTCGGTAGGTTTCGGCACTGTGTTTTCTGCCCCTAACGGACACCATTTAGGTCATATTGAAATTCATTAGGTTACTACATTATCAAAGTTATATTATATCATATACAGCATATCATGAGTGAACATTACCTTCAACTAGGTTTTTTGTCTCTGTTGAATGGAAAAGGTGAAAGTTATTTTTAAAAGATGAATGTGGAACTGGGAATGTTAAACCCTATTGAGATTATGTCAAATTATCTTCCATTATACAATTAAAAGGGTAATATATTTTTTATCCTATTACTTTACCTGCCAGATTAACTTCTTTTCCAGCGGCCATCTGGTCGGTAGGTTTCGGCACTGAGTTTTCTGCCCCTAACGGACACCATTTAGGTCATATTGAAATTCATTAGGTTACTACATTATCAAAGTTATATTATATCATATACAGTATATCATGAGTGAACATTACTTTCAATTAGTTTTTTTGACTCTGTTGAATGGAAAAGGTAAAAGTTATTTTTTAAAGATGAATGTGGAACTGGGAATGTCAAACCCTATTGAGATTATGTCAAATTATCATCCATTATACAATTAAAAGGGTAATATATTTTTTATCCTATTACTTTACCTGCCAGATTAACTTCTTTTCCAGCGGCCATCTGTTCGGTAGGTTTCGGCACTGTGTTTTCTGCCCCTAACGGAGAACATTTAGGTAATATTGAAATTCATTAGGTTACTACATTATCAAAGTTATATTATATCATATACAGCATATCATGAGTGAACATTACCTTCAACTAGGTTTTTTGTCTCTGTTGAATGGAAAAGGTGAAAGTTATTTTTAAAAGATGAATGTGGAACTGGGAATGTTAAACCCTATTGAGATTATGTCAAATTATCTTCCATTATACAATTAAAAGGGTAATATATTTTTCATCCTATTACTTTACCTGCCAGATTAACTTCTTTTCCAGCGGCCATCTGTTCGGTAGGTTTCGGCACTGAGTTTTCTGCCCCTAACGGACACCATTTAGGTCATATTGAAATTCATTAGGTTACTACATTATCAAAGTTATATTATATCATATACAGTATATCATGAGTGAACATTACTTTCAATTAGTTTTTTTGACTCTGTTGAATGGAAAAGGTGAAAGTTATTTTTTAAAGATGAATGTGGAACTGGGAATGTCAAACCCTATTGAGATTATGTCAAATTATCATCCATTATACAATTAAAAGGGTAATATATTTTTTATCCTATTACTTTACCTGCCCGATTAACTTCTTTTCCAGCGGCCATCTGTTCGGTAGGTTTCGGCACTGTGTTTTCTGCCCCTAACGGAGAACATTTAGGTAATATTGAAATTCATTAGGTTACTACATTATCAAAGTTATATTATATCATATACAGCATATCATGAGTGAACATTACCTTCAACTAGGTTTTTTGTCTCTGTTGAATGGAAAAGGTGAAAGTTATTTTTAAAAGATGAATGTGGAACTGGGAATGTTAAACCCTATTGAGATTATGTCAAATTATCTTCCATTATACAATTAAAAGGGTAATATATTTTTTATCCTATTACTTTACCTGCCAGATTAACTTCTTTTCCAGCGGCCATCTGTTCGGTAGGTTTCGGCACTGAGTTTTCTGCCCCTAACGGACACCATTTAGGTCATATTGAAATTCATTAGGTTACTACATTATCAAAGTTATATTATATCATATACAGTATATCATGAGTGAACATTACTTTCAATTAGTTTTTTTGACTCTGTTGAATGGAAAAGGTGAAAGTTATTTTTTAAAGATGAATGTGGAACTGGGAATGTCAAACCCTATTGAGATTATGTCAAAATATCATCCATTATACAATTAAAAGGGTAATACATGTTTTATCCTATTACTTTACCTGCCAGATTAACTTCTTTTCCAGCGGCCATCTGTTCAGTAGGTTTCGGCACTGAGTTTTCTGGCCCTAACGGAGAACATTTAGGTCATATTGAAATTCATCAGGTTACTACATTATCAAAGTTATATTATATCATATACAGCATATCATGAGTGAACTTTAACTTCAACTAGGTTTTTTGTCTCTGCTGAATGGAAAATGTTAAAGTTATTGTTAAAAGGTGAATGTTGAACTGGGACAGTCAAATCCTATTGAGATGATGTCAAATTATCTTCCATTATACAATTAAAAGGGTAATATATTTTTTATCCTATTACTTTACCTGCCAGATTAACTTCTTTTCCAGCGGCCATCTGTTCGGTAGGTTTCGGCACTGTGTTTTCTGCCCCTAACGGAGACCATTTAGGTAATATTGAAATTCATTAGGTTACTACATTATCAAAGTTATATTATATCATATACAGCATATCATGAGTGAACATTACCTTCAACTAGGTTTTTTGTCTCTGTTGAATGGAAAAAGTGAAAGTTATTTTTAAAAGATGAATGTGGAACTGGGAATGTTAAACCCTATTGAGATTATGTCAAATTATCTTCCATTATACAATTAAAAGGGTAATATATTTTTTATCCTATTACTTTACCTGCCAGATTAACTTCTTTTCCAGCGGCCATCTGTTCAGTAGGTTTCGGCACTGAGTTTTCTGGCCCTAACGGTGAACATTTAGGTCATATTGAAATTCATCAGGTTACTACATTATCAAAGTTATATTATATCATATACAGCATATCATGAGTGAACATTACCTTCAACTAGGTTTTTTGTCTCTGTTGAATGGAAAAGGTGAAAGTTATTTTTAAAAGATGAATGTGGAACTGGGACAGTCAAATCCTATTGAGATGATGTCAAATTATCATCAATTATACAATTAAAAGGGTAATATATTTATTATCCTATTACTTTACCTGCCAGATTAACTTCTTTTCCAGTGGCCATCTGTTCGGTAGGTTTCGGCACTGTGTTTTCTGCCCCTAACGGAGAACATTTAGGTAATATTGAAATTCATTAGGTTACTACATTATCAAAGTTATATTATATCATATACAGCATATCATGAGTGAACATTACCTTCAACTAGGTTTTTTGTCTCTGTTGAATGGAAAAGGTGAAAGTTATTTTTTAAAGATGAATGTGGAACTGGGAATGTCAAACCCTATTGAGATTATGTCAAATTATCATCCATTATACAATTAAAAGGGTAATATATTTTTTATCCTATTACTTTACCTGCCAGATTAACTTCTTTTCCAGCGGCCATCTGTTCAGTAGGTTTCGGCACTGAGTTTTCTGGCCCTAACGGAGAACATTTAGGTCACATTGAAATTCATCAGGTTACTACATTATCAAAGTTATATTATATCATATACAGCATATCATGAGTGAACATTACTTTCAATTAGTTTTTTTGACTCTGTTGAATGGAAAAGGTGAAAGTTATTTTTTAAAGATGAATGTGGAACTGGGAATGTCAAACCCTATTGAGATTATGTCAAATTATCATCCATTATACAATTAAAAGGGTAATATATTTTTTATCCTATTACTTTACCTGCCAGATTAACTTCTTTTCCAGCGGCCATCTGTTCAGTAGGTTTCGGCACTGAGTTTTCTGGCCCTAACGGAGAACATTTAGGTCATATTGAAATTCATCAGGTTACTACATTATCAAAGTTATATTATATCATATACAGTATATCATGAGTGAACATTACCTTCAACTAGGTTTCTTGTCTCTGTTGAATGGAAAAGGTGAAAGTTATTTTTAAAAGATGAATGTGGGACTGGGAATGTTAAACCCTATTGAGATTATGTCAAATTATCTTCCATTATACAATTAAAAGGGTAATATATTTTTTATCCTATTACTTTACCTGCCAGATTAACTTCTTTTCCAGCGGCCATCTGTTCGGTAGGTTTCGGCACTGAGTTTTCTGCCCCTAACGGACACCATTTAGGTCATATTGAAATTCATTAGGTTACTACATTATCAAAGTTATATTATATCATATACAGTATATCATGAGTGAACATTACTTTCAATTCGTTTTTTTGACTCTGTTGAATGGAAAAGGTGAAAGTTATTTTTTAAAGATGAATGTGGAACTGGGAATGTCAAACCCTATTGAGATTATGTCAAATTATCATCCATTATACAATTAAAAGGGTAATATATTTTTTATCCTATTACTTTACCTGCCAGATTAACTTCTTTTCCAGCGGCCATCTGTTCAGTAGGTTTCGGCACTGAGTTTTCTGGCCCTAACGGAGAACATTTAGGTCATATTGAAATTCATCAGGTTACTACATTATCAAAGTTATATTATATCATATACAGCATATCATGAGTGAACATTACCTTCAAATAGGTCTTTTGTCTCTGCTGAATGGAAAATGTTAAAGTTATTGTTAAAAGGTTAATGTGGAACTGGGACAGTCAAATCCTATTGAGATTATGTCAAATTATCATCCAATTATACAATTAAAAGGGTAATATATTTTTTATCCTATTACTTTACCTGCCAGATTAACTTCTTTTCCAGTGACCATCTGTTCGGTAGGTTTCAGCACTGTGTTTTCTGCCCCTAACGGAGAACATTTAGGTAATATTGAAATTCATCAAGTTACTACATTATCAAAGTTATATTATATCATATACAGTATTTCATGAGTGAACATGACTTTCAATTAGGTTTTTTGTCTCTGCTGAATGGAAAAGGTGAAAGTTATTGTTAAAAGGTGAATGTGGAACTGGGACAGTCAAATCCTATTGAGATTATGTCAAATTATCATCCAATTATACAATTAAAAGGGTAATATATTTTTTCCCCTATTACTTTACCTGCCAGATTAACTTCTTTTCCAGCTTCCATCTTTTCGGTAGGTTTCGGCACTGTGTTTTCTGCCCCTAACGGAGACCATTTACAGTGGGGAAAAAAGTATTTTGTCAGCCACCAATTGTGCAAGTTCTCCCACTTAAAAAGATGAGAGAGGCCTGTAATTTTCATCATAGGTACACGTCAACTATGACAGACATAATGAGGAAAAAAAATCCAGAAAATCACATTGTAGGATCTTTAATTAATTTATTTGCAAATTATGGTGGAAAATAAGTATTTGGTCAATAACAAAAGTTTCTCAATACTTTGTTATATACCCTTTGTTGGCAATGACACAGGTCAAACGTTTTCTGTAAGTCTTCACAAGGTTTTCACACACTGTTGCTGGTATTTTGGCCCATTCCTCCATGCAGATCTCCTCTAGAGCAGTGATGTTTTTGGGCTGTCGCTGGGCAACACGGACTTTCAACTCCCTCCAAAGATTTTCTATGGGGTTGAGATCTGGAGACTGGCTAGGCCACTCCAGGACCTTGAAATGCTTCTTACGAAGCCACTCCTTCGTTGCCCGGGCGGTGTGTTTGGGATCATTGTCATGCTGAAAGACCCAGCCACATTTCATCTTCAATGCCCTTGCTGATGGAAGGAGGTTTTCACTCAAAATCTCACGATACATGGCCGCATTCATTCTTTCCTTTACACCAGGGGTGTCAAACGTCCGGCCCGCGGGCCGGATCAGGCCCACAAACGGGTTTAATCCGGCCCGCGAGATGATTTTGAAAATTTTAAATTTAAAAATTAAAAATATTTTGGGAAAGTATAAAAATGCGCTGCAATTTTTCTATAAAATAAACTGCTGTTCCAATTGCGTCCACTGGATGGCGCAGAGTGCAGAGTGTTCCAAGAAAAATGGTCATCCTATTTATTCACGGAATTGAATGGGAAAGCTGTATGTTTGTTGTGTTCAGAGCATGTTGCAGTGCTGAAAGAATATAACCTTTGTCGCCACTATGTGAGTCTTCATGCCGACAAATATGACAACTTTCAAGGACAGCGGAGATGAGAGAAGGTGAATGAACTGTTGGCGGGTCTGAAGAAACAGCAGTCTGTGTTTACTCACAGCCGAGACATCAGTGACGCTGCAGTGAAAGCTAGCTACCTCATTGCTAATGAAATCGCAGTGGCTTCAAAACCATTTAGTGAGGGTGAATTTGTAAAAACATGCATGATGAAGGCAGCGGAGATTGTGTGCCCTGAAAAGCGGCAGGCTTTTGCAAATATCAGCCTGACAAGAAACACAGTTGCAGACAGGATTTCCGATCTTTCAGTGGATTTGGACAGCCAGTTGAAGCAAAAAGTAAAGTCATTTATTGCGTTTTCGGTTGCAATTGATGAAAACACGGACATTACAGATGTTGCACAACTGGCCATTTTCATCCGCGGAGTTGATGACACATTGACCGTCACCGAGGAGTTCGTGGAGTTGGTGCCGATGACAGATACGACAGCAGCTGATATTTTTACCGCACTCGTCGGCGCGCTGGACAGGGTCGGAGTGGACTGGTCCCGCGCTGTCAGCCTGGCTACAGATGGTGCGCCCTCAATGATCGGGAAAAAAGCAGGCGTTGTGACAAAGTTCAGAGAGAAAGTGCAATCTGCAAATGGAGGACGTGATTTTTTGACTTTTCACTGTATTTTGCACCAGGAGGCTTTGTGTTGCAAGTCATTAAAGATGGATAACGTCATGAAGGTGGTCATCCAAACTGTTATTTTCATCCGATCCAGAAGCCTGAATCACCGTCAGTTTGACAGCCTTCTCAGAGAGAAAGACCACATCTATGGCCTGCCATACCACACTGAGGTAAGATGGTTAAGCCGAGGTGCTGTGCTGAGGCGTTTCTTTGATTTACGAGAAGAAATTGAACAGTTCATGGAAGAAAAGGGCAAACCAGTGTTAGAATTTCATTCCGCATGGATGGATGCCGGACCTTGCATTTATGGTGGATGTTACAGAGCACCTGAATAACTTGAACAAACAGCTGCAAGGGCGCAACAAAGTTGTCACGCAGTATTATGACAGCATACGTTCTTTCAAGTTGAAGCTGTCATTGTGGGAGACGCAACTTGCCGGTGGTGATGCAGCTCACTTCCCCTGTCTGAAAAATGTGTGCGTATGTTTTTATGTTGATGTGCTATTGTTTTTAATTGATTTTATTTTATTTGTATATTTAACCTATTCTTGACTCTGTGGTTCTTGCACTTGTTTGGGGAACAGGATTTCATAATTTTTATCTACATTTCTGCCTGAGAAATGACACCCTGATATAGTTCTGTGATCTGTGAAACAGTTCTGTTAATCACTGAGGCATTGTGTGTTTGTGTGTTCTTTGTCCTCAGAACTTTCAAATAACTTGAGGTGTTTTATGATTAATAGTGATGTTGTGATTTTGGACACTGTCCTCAGGCTCCAGCTTTATGTTTATATGTTTTTATGTTGATGTGCTATTGTTTTTAATTGATTTTATTTTATTTGTATATTTAACCTATTCTTGACTCTGTGGTTCTTGCACTTGTTTGGGGAACAGGATTTCATTATTTTTATCTACATTTCTGCCTGAGAAATGACACCCTGACATAGTTCTGTGATCTGTGAAACAGTTCTGTTAATCACTGAGGCATTGTGTGTTTGTGTTCTTTTTCTTTAGAATTTTCAAATAAACTTGACGTGTTTTATGATTAATAGTGATGTTGTGCTTGTACTATTTTGGACACACTGTCCTCAGGCTCCAGCTTTATGTTGTATGTTGATCGTATTAAAACAAAGAAAACTATCTGAAGTTGTTGTTTTTAAGTTATATATACCATGATTTTTCCGGTCCGGCCCACTTGGGAATAGATTTTCCTCCATGTGGCCCCTGAGCTAAAATGAGTTTGACACCCCTGCTCTAAAGGTTTGTCAGGTTGGATGGGGAGCGTCTCTATGTATTAGGTAATAAGGGTTTTGTCAAAGGACAACACTACTGGCAAGTGGAGGTAGAGGATAATGGTTGTCTCTGAAAAACTGTCATGGTGTGTTGGTGTAACAATAGTGGAATATGCTGTTCCTCTTCAAAATAAAAGTCCCTAATTGAAAGTAATGCAAACGGATACAAATAGTGAAATCATGCCCTATTTGGACTAGATGATGCTAAATAACGTTGGATATCACCTCCCCAGTCAGCCTATTCTGCGTTTTGACATTCATATTCCACTGTACAGCCTTACCTATGGATTGTTGATCCATTATATAGGGTATCATATAATTCTGGACTAAGATTGAACCATACTACACCGGCTCCAACGCTCGTCGGATGTGGCAGGGCCTACAAACTATTATAGACTACAAAGTGAAGCACAGCCGCGAGCTGCCCAGTGACACGAGCCTACCAGATGAGCTAAATTATTTATATGATCGCTTCGAGACAAGCAACACTGAAGCATGCATGAGAGCAGCAGCTGTTCCGGACGACTGTGTGATCACGCTCTCCGTAGCCGATGTGAGTAAGACCTTTAAACAGGTCAACAGACAGATTACCAGGATGTGTACTCCGAACATGCGCTGACCAACTGGCAAGTGTCTTCACTGACATTTTCAACCTGTCCCTGACTGAGTCTGTAATACCAACATGTTTCAAGCAGACCACCATTGTCCCTGTGCCCAAGAACACTAAGGTAACCTCCCTAAATGACTACAGACCCATAGCTCTCATGTATGTAGCTATGAAGTGCTTTGAAAGGCTGGTCATGGCTCACATAAACACCATTATCCCAGAAACCATAGACCCACTCCAATTTGCATACCGCCCAAACTGTTCCACACTGCCCTTTCCCACCTGGACAAAAGGAACACCTATGTGAGAATGCTATTCATTGACTACAGCTCAGCTTTCAACACCATAGTGGCCTCAAAGCTCATCACTAAGCTAAGGACCCTGGGGCTAAACACCTCCCTCTGCAACTGGATCCTGGACTTCCTGACGGGCCGCCCCCAGGTGGTAAGGGTAGGTAACAACACATCTGCCACACTGATACTCAACACGGGGGCCCCTCAGGGGGTGCGTGCTCAGTCCCCTCCTGTACTCCCTGTTCACCCATGACTGCATGGCCAGGCACGACTCCAACACCATCATTAAGTTTGCCGACAACACAACAGTGGTAGGTCTGATCACCGACAATGATGAGACAGCCTATAGGGAGGAGGTCAGAGACCTGGCCGTGTGGTGCCAGAATAACAACCTCTCCCTCAATGTGATCAAGACAATGGATATGATTGTGGACTACAGGAAAAGGAGGACAGAGCACGCCCCCATTCTCATCGACGGGGCTGTAGTGGAGCAGGTTGAGAGCTTCAAGCTCATTGGTGTCCACATCACCAACAAACTATCATGGTCCAAACACACCAAGACAGTCGTGAAGAGGGCACGACAACGCCTATTCACCCTCAGGAGACTAAAAAAATGTGGCATGGGTCCTCAGATCCTCAAAAAGTTCTACAGCTGCACCAACAAGAGCATCCTGACTGGTTGCATCCCTACCTGATATGGCAACTGCTCGGCCTCCGACCGCAAGGCACTACAGAGGGTAGTGCGTATGGCCCAGTACATCACTGGGGCCAAGCTTCCTGCCATCCAGGACCTCTATACCAGGCGGTGTCAGAGGAAGGCCCTAAAAATTTTAAAATACTCCAGCCACCCTAGTCATAGACTGTTCTCTCTGCTACCGCACGGCAAGCGGTACCGGAGCACCAAGACTAGGTCCAAAAAGGCTTCTTAACAGCTTCTACCCCCAAGCCATAAGACTCCTGAACAGCTAATCAAATGGCTACCCAGACTCTTTGTTGGTTAAGGGCTTGGAAGTAAGCATTTCACTGTAAGGTCTACACCTGTTGTATTTGGCGCATGTGACAAATACAATTTGATTTGATGTGATTTGATCAGTCTACTCAGTGACACCCACAGAACACAATTGTGAACAGTTTTTAAAAATATTGCGGAACTTTAACTGTTGGGAAATCACCACACTATCCTACCTATTGTGCATATTGACATGTACAGCCTTTTGTTTAATTTATATAACAACATTCCAACAGTGTTTAGCCTTCTCTAGTCCAATTGTGACATGATATCACAATCTTTGTAAGTTTTAATGGGGGACTTTTATTTTGAAGCAAACCACCGATTCCACTATTGTTGCTCACGCTAATGTTGTTCACGACACACACGTCGTCTGTGCCACATAATGTGCGCACCACTACGTTGGCAAGACAAAAAACTACAGGAAAGATGGTCGTTAAATGTGAGAGAATCAACGATGTTACGATTTTGAAAGTCATGTAGTGTCAACTGGGCATTAGGGAATTACTTTTTGTTAATCAATTTATTCACCTTTTTACACTAACTTAAATGTTTTCCATCCAACAGAGACAAAAAAACGAATTAAAGGTAATTAATGAACATTCATCACCATGTATTATGACATAACACTGACAATCATGCTTCATTTCTTACAATTTGGTTTGCAATATATTTACCTAAGTATGTTTATTACAAATGTGCATTAATCTTTGAGGTAAAAAAAAAAGCTTTACATATATTTTCCACACAATTTAAATTGTAGGCTCTGTGTTTTCTATTTACTTGGTATTTGTTTTATGCAGATTGGCAGGTGAAAGAATTCAAAGGTAGGAAAAACAATCCATGGCAAGATTAGTGCATGTTTATGTTATGTTTAACACAATTGTTGTATAGGCCTAGATTACATGGCTTTAGTCAGTACAGCGGGAAGGTAGAGGTGGAATACGGATAGTAGGGGCATTAGTTTTTGCAGAGTTGCCAAAAACCGGAAATTCCGGTTTTCAGGGGACATGAGAGTACCTGTGACAGGACTTCTGCTGCTTCTCGTTCTTAAAATTTGTTTTTGCATCTTTTACTTTTGGTTTTGTACACCAGTCTCAAACATTTGAAAATACAATATTTTTGGTTACGGAAAATATTATTTATAGCGGTTTAGATGGTACAATTGAACAATTGAAATTGGACAAGCTATTAGAATTTTAGCAACCAGGAAATGGCGGAGTGATTTCTTCATAGTGCCTTTAAAACAATAAAGCAGCATGTCTTTCTAAATACAATTAAACAAGGGGAGGAGATGAGAGAAAGTGAAGGGAGATACAACATTCTTAAAAGAATGATAGTAGTTTATCTGGTGAAATTCATTTCTACCTGAATGCATGATCCCTCTCCTTCAATTTCCAGCTGTTGTAACAAAGTTATCTTCGGCTTTGGAATCCTCAGATGACACTATGGATTCATGACCAGTTGACATATCCACAGTGTATGTTAATTCTACTTTGTAAGCGAGAATGAAGATAGAACAGCTTCTCCCCTCCCCTCTCCCTCATCTTATTATATTTCCCTATTTCCGTGTAGTCATGTGACAGGGCTATGTTTTTGAAAACTGCACAGCCCAATCTCCAAATAAAACGCCAACCCTGGCGTAACAGCAGTAACATAATTACATCATGTGGTGCTTTATCTTGGCTCTTAGTTAAACTCCGCAAAAGTGAAACTAAAATGTAGGTTTAGGCATTCATTCCAAATGGTTATGTTAAGGTTTGGGAAAGGCTTAAAAAACACACACAAAAACAATTGTCTAGGACTGGGATTGAACACATGCGCCTCGGAGCTTGACTCTGCACCTTAAACACCTATCCACCATCCCCCATCGCCCTAGCGAGCCGTCAGCTGCTAGAAGGTAATAGGCGCTCACATTGCACCTAGTGGATGTTATAGCTTCTGTAACAGTGTTGCTTCAGTCCCTCTCCTCGCCCCTACCTGGGCTTGAACCAGGGACCCTCTGCACACATCGACAACAGTCACCCTCGAAGCACCGTTACCCGTCGCTCCACAGAAGCCGCGGCCCTTGCAGAGCAAGGGAAACAACTACTTCAAGGTCTCAGAGCGAGTGATGTCACCGATTGAAATGCTACTAGCGCGCACCGCTAACTAGCTAGCCATTTCACACCGGTTACACTTCCACATGTCGCAAAAATAAAATAAGATCAAGCTTTATTTATACAGCACATTTCAGACATGGAATGCAATGCAATGTGCTTCACAGGAAAAAACGAATAAAAACAATGAAAATAAAAACGGAAATATTTACTACACAGATGCATGACGCATTTAGAATTCCATGAACAGAACTCTATGATCAGAATACTAAAGCTGCATGAACTGTCAAGTCTAGACATGGCCTAGAAACAGTAGATCTGTTCTATGTGCGCTATTTCTAGGCTTCCCGTTCTTAAGATTTGTTTTTGCGTCTTTTACTTTTGGTTTTGTACACCAGTCTCAGCCACTTCTCATCTATGCCCCTACTAACCTAAGGTAGCCAGGCGTAAAATAAACACCTGAAACGAGATCTCCCACATTCTGGTCTTGATGAGAGTTTAAAAAAACTGTCAGGAGAGGTTCTCTTCTGCACTGTTCAACCAATCCAGTAAATGTGAAGGAGGAGTTAAGATGGAGTGTATCCTTGTTAAAGGGAAATATCACTCAAAAACTATATATATATATATATATATATATATATATGTATATACTGCTCAAAAAAATAAAGGGAACACTTAAACCACACATCCTAGATCTGAATGAATTAAATAATCTTATTAAATACTTTTTTCTTTACATAGTTGAATGTGCTGACAACAAAATCACACAAAAATGATCAATGGAAATGGTCTGGATTTGGAGTCACCCTCAAAATTAAAGTGGAAAACCACACTAGAGGCTGATCCAACTTTGATGTAATGTCCTTAAAACAAGTCAAAATGAAGCTCAGTAGTGTGTGTTGTCTCCACATGCCTGTATGACCTCCCTACAACGCCTGGGCATGCTCCTGATGAGGTGGCGGATGGTCTCCTGAGGGATCTCCTCCCAGACCTGGACTAAAGCATCCGCCAACTCCTGGACAGTCTGTGGTGCAACGTGGCGTTGGTGGATGGAGCGAGACATGATGTCCCAGATGTGCTCAATTGGATTCAGGTCTGGGGAACGGGCGGGCCAGTCCATAGCATCAATGCCTTCCTCTTGCAGGAACTGCTGACACACTCCAGCCACATGAGGTCTAGCATTGTCTTGCATTAGGAGGAACCCAGGGCCAACCGCACCAGCATATGGTCTCACAAGGGGTCTGAGGATCTCATCTCGGTACCTAATGGCAGTCAGGCTACCTCTGGCGAGCACATGGAGGGCTGTGCGGCCCCCCAAAGAAATGCCACCCCACACCATGACTGACCCACCGCCAAACCGGTCATGCTGGAGGATGTTGCAGGCAGCAGAACGTTCTCCACGGCGTCTCCAGACTCTGTCACGTCTGTCACGTGATCAGTGTGAACCTGCTTTCATCTGTGAAGAGCACAGGGCGCCAGTGGCGAATTTGCCAATCTTGGTGTTCTCTGGCAAATGCCAAACGTCCTGCACGGTGTTGGGCTGTAAGCACAACCCCCACCTGTGGACATCGGGCCCTCATACCACCCTCATGGAGTCTGTTTCTGACCCTTTGAGCAGACACATGCACATTTGTGGCCTGCTGGAGGTCATTTTGCAGGGCTCTGGCAGTGCTCCTCCTGCTCCTCTTTGCACAAAGGCGGAGGTAGTGGTCCTGCTGCTGGGTTGTTGCCCTCCTACGGCCTCCTCCACGTCTCCTGATGTACTGGCCTGTCTCCTGGTAGCGCCTCCATGCTCTGGACACTACGCTGACAGACACAGCAAACCTTCTGGCCACAGTTCGCATTGATGTGCCATCCTGGATGAGCTGCACTACCTGAGCCACTTGTGTGGGTTGTAGACTCCGTCTCATGCTACCACTAGAGTGAAAGCACCGCCAGCATTCAAAAGTGACCAAAACATCAGCCAGGAAGCATAGGAACTGAGAAGTGGTCTGTGGTCACCACCTGCAGAACCACTTCTTTATTGGGGGTGTCTTGCTAATTGCCTATAATTTCCACCTGTTGTCTATTCCATTTGCACAACAGCATGTGAAATGCATTGTCAATCAGTGTTGCTTCCTAAGTGGACAGTTTGATTTCACAGAAGTGTGATTGACTTGGAGTTACATTGTGTTGTTTAAGTGTTCCCTTTATTTTTTTGAGCAGTGTATATACAGTGAGGGGGCGTTTCTTTGATTTACGAGAAGAAATTGAACAGTTCATGGAAGAAAAGGGCAAACCAGTGTTAGAATTTCATTCCGCATGGATGGATGCCGGACCTTGCATTTATGGTGGATGTTACAGAGCACCTGAATAACTTGAACAAACAGCTGCAAGGGCGCAACAAAGTTGTCACGCAGTATTATGACAGCATACGTTCTTTCAAGTTGAAGCTGTCATTGTGGGAGACGCAACTTGCCGGTGGTGATGCAGCTCACTTCCCCTGTCTGAAAAATGTGTGCGCGACCCAACATGTGGCAGACATGAAGCGGTTCAAAGATAAAATAACGGGACTGTTACGGGAGTTTGAGCAACGCTTTCAGATTTATGTTTATATGTTTTTATGTTGATGTGCTATTGTTTTTAATTGATTTTATTTTATTTGTATATTTAACCTATTCTTGACTCTGTGGTTCTTGCACTTGTTTGGGGAACAGGATTTCATAATTTTTATCTACATTTCTGCCTGAGAAATGACACCCTGATATAGTTCTGTGATCTGTGAAACAGTTCTGTTAATCACTGAGGCATTGTGTGTTTGTGTGTTCTTTGTCCTCAGAACTTTCAAATAACTTGAGGTGTTTTATGATTAATAGTGATGTTGTGATTTTGGACACTGTCCTCAGGCTCCAGCTTTATGTTTATATGTTTTTATGTTGATGTGCTATTGTTTTTAATTGATTTTATTTTATTTGTATATTTAACCTATTCTTGACTCTGTGGTTCTTGCACTTGTTTGGGGAACAGGATTTCATTATTTTTATCTACATTTCTGCCTGAGAAATGACACCCTGACATAGTTCTGTGATCTGTGAAACAGTTCTGTTAATCACTGAGGCATTGTGTGTTTGTGTTCTTTTTCTTTAGAATTTTCAAATAAACTTGACGTGTTTTATGTTTAATAGTGATGTTGTGCTTGTACTATTTTGGACACACTGTCCTCAGGCTCCAGCTTTATGTTGTATGTTGATCGTATTAAAACAAAGAAAACTATCTGAAGTTGTTGTTTTTAAGTTATATATACCATGATTTTTCCGGTCCGGCCCACTTGGGAATAGATTTTCCTCCATGTGGCCCCTGAGCTAAAATGAGTTTGACACCCCTGCTCTAAAGGTTTGTCAGGTTGGATGGGGAGCGTCTCTATGTATTAGGTAATAAGGGTTTTGTCAAAGGACAACACTACTGGCAAGTGGAGGTAGAGGATAATGGTTGTCTCTGAAAAACTGTCATGGTGTGTTGGTGTAACAATAGTGGAATATGCTGTTCCTCTTCAAAATAAAAGTCCCTAATTGAAAGTAATGCAAACGGATACAAATAGTGAAATCATGCCCTATTTGGACTAGATGATGCTAAATAACGTTGGATATCACCTCCCCAGTCAGCCTATTCTGCGTTTTGACATTCATATTCCACTGTACAGCCTTACCTATGGATTGTTGATCCATTATATAGGGTATCATATAATTCTGGACTAAGATTGAACCATACTACACCGGCTCCAACGCTCGTCGGATGTGGCAGGGCCTACAAACTATTATAGACTACAAAGTGAAGCACAGCCGCGAGCTGCCCAGTGACACGAGCCTACCAGATGAGCTAAATTATTTATATGATCGCTTCGAGACAAGCAACACTGAAGCATGCATGAGAGCAGCAGCTGTTCCGGACGACTGTGTGATCACGCTCTCCGTAGCCGATGTGAGTAAGACCTTTAAACAGGTCAACAGACAGATTACCAGGATGTGTACTCCGAACATGCGCTGACCAACTGGCAAGTGTCTTCACTGACATTTTCAACCTGTCCCTGACTGAGTCTGTAATACCAACATGTTTCAAGCAGACCACCATTGTCCCTGTGCCCAAGAACACTAAGGTAACCTCCCTAAATGACTACAGACCCATAGCTCTCATGTATGTAGCTATGAAGTGCTTTGAAAGGCTGGTCATGGCTCACATAAACACCATTATCCCAGAAACCATAGACCCACTCCAATTTGCATACCGCCCAAACTGATCCACACTGCCCTTTCCCACCTGGACAAAAGGAACACCTACGTGAGAATGCTATTCATTGACTACAGCTCAGCTTTCAACACCATAGTGGCCTCAAAGCTCATCACTAAGCTAAGGACCCTGGGGCTAAACACCTCCCTCTGCAACTGGATCCTGGACTTCCTGACGGGCCGCCCCCAGGTGGTAAGGGTAGGTAACAACACATCTGCCACACTGATACTCAACACGGGGGCCCCTCAGGGGGTGCGTGCTCAGTCCCCTCCTGTACTCCCTGTTCACCCATGACTGCATGGCCAGGCACGACTCCAACACCATCATTAAGTTTGCCGACAACACAACAGTGGTAGGTCTGATCACCGACAATGATGAGACAGCCTATAGGGAGGAGGTCAGAGACCTGGCCGTGTGGTGCCAGAATAACAACCTCTCCCTCAATGTGATCAAGACAATGGATATGATTGTGGACTACAGGAAAAGGAGGACAGAGCACGCCCCCATTCTCATCGACGGGGCTGTAGTGGAGCAGGTTGAGAGCTTCAAGCTCATTGGTGTCCACATCACCAACAAACTATCATGGTCCAAACACACCAAGACAGTCGTGAAGAGGGCACGACAACGCCTATTCACCCTCAGGAGACTAAAAAAATGTGGCATGGGTCCTCAGATCCTCAAAAAGTTCTACAGCTGCACCAACAAGAGCATCCTGACTGGTTGCATCCCTACCTGATATGGCAACTGCTCGGCCTCCGACCGCAAGGCACTACAGAGGGTAGTGCGTATGGCCCAGTACATCACTGGGGCCAAGCTTCCTGCCATCCAGGACCTCTATACCAGGCGGTGTCAGAGGAAGGCCCTAAAAATTTTAAAATACTCCAGCCACCCTAGTCATAGACTGTTCTCTCTGCTACCGCACGGCAAGCGGTACCGGAGCACCAAGACTAGGTCCAAAAAGGCTTCTTAACAGCTTCTACCCCCAAGCCATAAGACTCCTGAACAGCTAATCAAATGGCTACCCAGACTCTTTGTTGGTTAAGGGCTTGGAAGTAAGCATTTCAATGTAAGGTCTACACCTGTTGTATTTGGCGCATGTGACAAATCCAATTTGATTTGATGTGATTTGATCAGTCTACTCAGTGACACCCACAGAACACAATTGTGAACAGTTTTTAAAAATATTGCGGAACTTTAACTGTTGGGAAATCACCACACTATCCTACCTATTGTGCATATTGACATGTACAGCCTTTTGTTTAATTTATATAACAACATTCCAACAGTGTTTAGCCTTCTCTAGTCCAATTGTGACATGATATCACAATCTTTGTAAGTTTTAATGGGGGACTTTTATTTTGAAGCAAACCAACGATTCCACTATTGTTGCTCACGCTAATGTTGTTCACGACACACACGTCGTCTGTGCCACATAATGTGCGCACCACTACGTTGGCAAGACAAAAAACTACAGGAAAGATGGTCGTTAAATGTGAGAGAATCAACGATGTTACGATTTTGAAAGTCATGTAGTGTCAACTGGGCATTAGGGAATTACTTTTTGTTAATCAATTTATTCACCTTTTTACACTAACTTAAATGTTTTCCATCCAACAGAGACAAAAAAACGAATTAAAGGTAATTAATGAACATTCATCACCATGTATTATGACATAACACTGACAATCATGCTTCATTTCTTACAATTTGGTTTGCAATATATTTACCTAAGTATGTTTATTACAAATGTGCATTAATCTTTGAGGTAAAAAAAAAAGCTTTACATATATTTTCCACACAATTTAAATTGTAGGCTCTGTGTTTTCTATTTACTTGGTATTTGTTTTATGCAGATTGGCAGGTGAAAGAATTCAAAGGTAGGAAAAACAATCCATGGCAAGATTAGTGCATGTTTATGTTATGTTTAACACAATTGTTGTATAGGCCTAGATTACATGGCTTTAGTCAGTACAGCGGGAAGGTAGAGGTGGAATACGGATAGTAGGGGCATTAGTTTTTGCAGAGTTGCCAAAAACCGGAAATTCCGGTTTTCAGGGGACATGAGAGTACCTGTGACAGGACTTCTGCTGCTTCTCGTTCTTAAAATTTGTTTTTGCATCTTTTACTTTTGGTTTTGTACACCAGTCTCAAACATTTGAAAATACAATATTTTTGGTTACGGAAAATATTATTTATAGCGGTTTAGATGGTACAATTGAACAATTGAAATTGGACAAGCTATTAGAATTTTAGCAACCAGGAAATGGCGGAGTGATTTCTTCATAGTGCCTTTAAAACAATAAAGCAGCATGTCTTTTTAAATACAATTAAACAAGGGGAGGAGATGAGAGAAAGTGAAGGGAGATACAACATTCTTAAAAGAATGATAGTAGTTTATCTGGTGAAATTCATTTCTACCTGAATGCATGATCCCTCTCCTTCAATTTCCAGCTGTTGTAACAAAGTTATCTTCGGCTTTGGAATCCTCAGATGACACTATGGATTCATGACCAGTTGACATATCCACAGTGTATGTTAATTCTACTTTGTAAGCGAGAATGAAGATAGAACAGCTTCTCCCCTCCCCTCTCCCTCATCTTATTATATTTCCCTATTTCCGTGTAGTCATGTGACAGGGCTATGTTTTTGAAAACTGCACAGCCCAATCTCCAAATAAAACGCCAACCCTGGCGTAACAGCAGTAACATAATTACATCATGTGGTGCTTTATCTTGGCTCTTAGTTAAACTCCGCAAAAGTGAAACTAAAATGTAGGTTTAGGCATTCATTCCAAATGGTTATGTTAAGGTTTGGGAAAGGCTTAAAAAACACACACAAAAACAATTGTCTAGGACTGGGATTGAACACATGCGCCTCGGAGCTTGACTCTGCACCTTAAACACCTATCCACCATCCCCCATCGCCCTAGCGAGCCGTCAGCTGCTAGAAGGTAATAGGCGCTCACATTGCACCTAGTGGATGTTATAGCTTCTGTAACAGTGTTGCTTCAGTCCCTCTCCTCGCCCCTACCTGGGCTTGAACCAGGGACCCTCTGCACACATCGACAACAGTCACCCTCGAAGCACCGTTACCCGTCGCTCCACAGAAGCCGCGGCCCTTGCAGAGCAAGGGAAACAACTACTTCAAGGTCTCAGAGCGAGTGATGTCACCGATTGAAATGCTACTAGCGCGCACCGCTAACTAGCTAGCCATTTCACACCGGTTACACTTCCACATGTCGCAAAAATAAAATAAGATCAAGCTTTATTTATACAGCACATTTCAGACATGGAATGCAATGCAATGTGCTTCACAGGAAAAAACGAATAAAAACAATGAAAATAAAAACGGAAATATTTACTACACAGATGCATGATGCATTTAGAATTCCATGAACAGAACTCTATGATCAGAATACTAAAGCTGCATGAACTGTCAAGTCTAGACATGGCCTAGAAACAGTAGATCTGTTCTATGTGCGCTATTTCTAGGCTTCCCGTTCTTAAGATTTGTTTTTGCGTCTTTTACTTTTGGTTTTGTACACCAGTCTCAGCCACTTCTCATCTATGCCCCTACTAACCTAAGGTAGCCAGGCGTAAAATAAACACCTGAAACGAGATCTCCCACATTCTGGTCTTGATGAGAGTTTAAAAAAACTGTCAGGAGAGGTTCTCTTCTGCACTGTTCAACCAATCCAGTAAATGTGAAGGAGGAGTTAAGATGGAGTGTATCCTTGTTAAAGGGAAATATCACTCAAAAACTATATATATATATATATATATATATATATATATATATATATATATATATATATATATGTATATACTGCTCAAAAAAATAAAGGGAACACTTAAACCACACATCCTAGATCTGAATGAATTAAATAATCTTATTAAATACTTTTTTCTTTACATAGTTGAATGTGCTGACAACAAAATCACACAAAAATGATCAATGGAAATGGTCTGGATTTGGAGTCACCCTCAAAATTAAAGTGGAAAACCACACTAGAGGCTGATCCAACTTTGATGTAATGTCCTTAAAACAAGTCAAAATGAAGCTCAGTAGTGTGTGTTGTCTCCACATGCCTGTATGACCTCCCTACAACGCCTGGGCATGCTCCTGATGAGGTGGCGGATGGTCTCCTGAGGGATCTCCTCCCAGACCTGGACTAAAGCATCCGCCAACTCCTGGACAGTCTGTGGTGCAACGTGGCGTTGGTGGATGGAGCGAGACATGATGTCCCAGATGTGCTCAATTGGATTCAGGTCTGGGGAACGGGCGGGCCAGTCCATAGCATCAATGCCTTCCTCTTGCAGGAACTGCTGACACACTCCAGCCACATGAGGTCTAGCATTGTCTTGCATTAGGAGGAACCCAGGGCCAACCGCACCAGCATATGGTCTCACAAGGGGTCTGAGGATCTCATCTCGGTACCTAATGGCAGTCAGGCTACCTCTGGCGAGCACATGGAGGGCTGTGCGGCCCCCCAAAGAAATGCCACCCCACAGCATGACTGACCCACCGCCAAACCGGTCATGCTGGAGGATGTTGCAGGCAGCAGAACGTTCTCCACGGCGTCTCCAGACTCTGTCACGTCTGTCACGTGATCAGTGTGAACCTGCTTTCATCTGTGAAGAGCACAGGGCGCCAGTGGCGAATTTGCCAATCTTGGTGTTCTCTGGCAAATGCCAAACGTCCTGCACGGTGTTGGGCTGTAAGCACAACCCCCACCTGTGGACATCGGACCCTCATACCACCCTCATGGAGTCTGTTTCTGACCCTTTGAGCAGACACATGCACATTTGTGGCCTGCTGGAGGTCATTTTGCAGGGCTCTGGCAGTGCTCCTCCTGCTCCTCTTTGCACAAAGGCGGAGGTAGTGGTCCTGCTGCTGGGTTGTTGCCCTCCTACGGCCTCCTCCACGTCTCCTGATGTACTGGCCTGTCTCCTGGTAGCGCCTCCATGCTCTGGACACTACGCTGACAGACACAGCAAACCTTCTGGCCACAGTTCGCATTGATGTGCCATCCTGGATGAGCTGCACTACCTGAGCCACTTGTGTGGGTTGTAGACTCCGTCTCATGCTACCACTAGAGTGAAAGCACCGCCAGCATTCAAAAGTGACCAAAACATCAGCCAGGAAGCATAGGAACTGAGAAGTGGTCTGTGGTCACCACCCGCAGAACCACTTCTTTATTGGGGGTGTCTTGCTAATTGCCTATAATTTCCACCTGTTGTCTATTCCATTTGCACAACAGCATGTGAAATGCATTGTCAATCAGTGTTGCTTCCTAAGTGGACAGTTTGATTTCACAGAAGTGTGATTGACTTGGAGTTACATTGTGTTGTTTAAGTGTTCCCTTTATTTTTTTGAGCAGTGTATATACAGTGAGGGAAAAAAGTATTTGATCCCCTGCTGATTTTGTACGTTTGCCCACTGACAAAGACATGATCAGTCTATAATTTTAATGGTAGGTTTATTTGAACAGTGAGAGACAGAATAACAACAACAAAAATACAGAAAAACGCATGTCAGAAATGTTATAAATTGATTTGCATTTTAATGAGGGAAATAAGTATTTGACCCCTCTGCAAAACATGACTTAGTACTTGGTGGCAAAACCCTTGTTGGCAATCACAGAGGTCAGACGTTTCTTGCAGTTGGCCACCAGGTTTGCACACATCTCAGGAGGGATTTTGTCCCACTCCTCTTTGCAGATCTTCTCCAAGTCATTAAGGTTTAGAGCCTGATGTTTGGCAACTCGAACCTTCAGCTCCCTCCACAGATTTTCTATGGGATTAAGGTCTGGAGACTGGCTAGGCCACTCCAGGACCTTAATGTCCTTCTTATTGAGCAACTCCTTTGTTGCCTTGGCCGTGTGTTTTGGGTCATTGTCATGCTGGAATACCCATCCGCAACCCATTTTCAATGCCCTGGCTGAGGGAAGGAGGTTCTCACCCAAGATTTGACGGTACATGGCCCCGTCCGTCGTCCCTTTGATGCAGTGAAGTTGTCCTGTCCCCTTAGCAGAAAAACACCCCCAAAGCATAATGTTTCCACCTCCATGTTTGACGGTGGGGATGGTATTCTTGGGGTCATAGGCAGCATTCCTCCTCCTCCAAACACGGCGAGTTGAGTTGATGCCAAAGAGCTCGATTTTGGTCTCATCTGACCATAACACTTTCACCCAGTTCTCCTCTGAATCATTCAGATGTTCATTGGCAAACTTCAGACAGGCCTGTATATGTGCTTTCTTGAGCAGGGGGACCTTGCGGGCGCTGCAGGATTTCAGTCCTTCAGTGTGTTACCAATTGTTTTCTTGGTGACTATGGTCCCATTTGCCTTGAGATCATTGACAAGATCCTCCAGTGTAGTTCTGGGCTGATTCCTCACTGTTCTCATGATCATTGCAACTTCACGAGGTGAGATTCTGCATGGAGCCCCAGGCCGAGGGAGATTGACAGTTCTTTTGTGTTTCTTCCATTTGCGAAGAATCGCACTAACTGTTGTCACCTTCTCACTAAGCTGCTTGGCGATGGTCTTGTAGCCCATTCCTGCCTTGTGTAGGTCTACAATCTTGTCCCTGACATCCTTGGAGAGCTCTTTGGTCTTGGCCATGGTGGAGAGTTTGGAATCTGATTGATTGATTGCTTCTCTGGACAGGTGTCTTTTATACAGGTAACAAGCTGAGATTAGGAGCACTCCCTTTAAGAGTGTGCTCCTAATCTCAGCTCGGTACCTGCATAAAAGACACCTGGGAGACAGAAATCTTTCTGATTGAGAGGGGGTCAAATACTTATTTCCCTCATTAATATGCAAATAAATTTATAACATTTTTGACATGCGTTTTTCTGGATTTTGTTGTTGTTATTCTGTCTCTCACTGTTCAAATAAACCTACCATTAAAATTATAGACTGATAATTTTTTTGTCAGTGGGCAAACGTACAAAATCAGCAGGGGCTCAAATACTTTTTTCCTACACTGTATATAGATATATTTAATTAGTCCACAGTTGATACAAAATGCATCATATGATGCAAAACGCATCATCATGATGATGTGGCTGGATAAACTTTTCTTCTTAAAAGTCCAATATCTTAACAAGTTGACTGCTGACAGACAAAACATTTTGGGACGGTATCAACACTGGACTAATGAAATAAATACCAAAGGATCGTTTTTGAGTGAAATTCCCCTTTAACGTCCAAAAGCAGAAGTCCTGTCACAGGCTCTCTTATTTCCCCTGAAAATTAAACGTCCAGTTGTTGGCAACTCTGCAAAGGCTAATGCCCCTACTGTCCGTCACCCATCTCTACCTTCCGGGTGTACTGACTAAAGCCATAAAAAAATATGAAAGGTGGTCGGAACCCCCTTTAGAAAATACAAAAAAACATAGAGTCATAGCTGTAGTATTGGCCTAATTAAAATACATATGTGTATAATGTAAAGTATGTCTAATTTGACATGTTTTCACCTTCATCTCCTAGTACTCGTTCAATATATTCTTATTTGCTATGAGTCACGTTGTCCAGGACTGAACACAGGAAGAAAGTTTGATGCTTTCACATCAGTAAAAGTGTAGAGCTGTGACACTGTATCAACATTATAAAAACACTCCCAATGTAAATAGCTCTTCTCTAACAATTACTGGTGTTGAAGGGTCAGTAAGGAGATGGAAACCTTGTCTTTTATCATAAGAGAGAATCCAGAAACCATACTTGGGTGTTAATGGAACAGTAGGCCTTCTCTCAGCATTTGCTTTGGTCACACCAACATTCCATGTCTGTTTTTCAGAGACAACCATTTGTTTATCCTTTACCTCCACTTGCCAGTGGTGTTGTCCTTAGACAAAACCCTTATTACCTAATACATATAGATGCATGTTAGACTTCCCAGTATCTTTTGCTTTGATGTACTGAGCCCTCCTTCCTTCAGCAGTCACTTTAATAGCAGGATGGGCAGTCTGGACATCAATAGTGATGTTGTCTAAAGGAAGAGAATATGATTTAATTCATTCACAAATATATTTTTTGGGGGGGTATTTTATTAGGATCACCATTAGCAGTTGTGAAAGCCGCAGCTACTATTCCTGGGGTCCACACAGAACATGAAACATGACTGTCACGGTTTCGGCCGAGGCTGCTCCTCCTCCTTGTTCGGGCAGGTTTCGGCGGTCGTCGTCCCCGGAGTACTAGCTGCCACCGATCTATGTTTCATGTTCATTTGGTTTTGTCTGGATGTCGTACACCTGTGTCTAGTTAGTCCTCATTAGTGTCCTATTTAGTTCTCGTTGTGTGTGTATGGTGTTGTGTGTGATTGCTCCTCTGTTTGGTGTTCTGAGCTACGTATTCTTCCCTCCGTGTTTGGAGAGGTTTTCGCACATGTTAGTGCGCCTTTTGTTTGACTCCTGTGTGCGCCGTTATTTCGCCTCCGGGCTTATTGTTCTCGTGTACTACGTGAATAACTCACTAAAGTCTTTTGGACTTAGCTTCTGCGTCCTGCGCTTGATTCCTGCACCACACCCACCTTCAGCACCACTTGACAATGACACAATACAGAACATTAATAGACAAGAACAGCTCAAGGACAGAACTACAGTTGAAGTCAGAAGTTTACATACACCTTAGCCAAATACATTTAAACTCAGTTTTTCACAATTCCTGACATTTAATCCTAGTAAAAATTCCCTGTCTTAGGTCAGTTAGGCTCACCACTTTATTTTAAGAATGTGAAAGGTAATAATAATAATAAATAATAATAATAATAAGAGAATTATTTATTTCAGCTTTTATTTATTTCAACACATTCCCAGTGGGTCAGAAGTTTACATACACTCAATTAGTATTTGGTAGCATTGCCTTTAAATTGTTTAACTTGGGTCAAACGTTTCGGGTAGCCTTCCACAAGCTTCCCACAATAAGTTGGGTGAATTTTGGCCCATTCTTCCTGACAGAGCTGGTGTAACTGAGTCAGGTTTGTAGGCCTCCTTGCTCGCACACGCTTTTTCAGTTCTGCCCACAAATGTTCTATAGGATTGAGGTCAGGGCTTTGTGATGGCCACTCCTTCCTCATGATGTCATCTATTTTGTGAAGTGCACCAGTCCCTCCTGCAGCAAAGCACCCCCACAGCATGATGCTGCCACCCCTGTGCTTCACGGTTGGGATGGTGTACTTCGGCTTGCAAGTACCCCCTTTTTCCTCCAAACATAACGATGGTCATTATGGCCAAATAGTTCTATTTTTGTTTAATCAGACCAGAGGACATTTCTCCAAAAAGTACAATCTTTGTCCCCATGTGCAGTGGCTTTTTTATGGTGGTTTTGGAGCAGTGTCTTCTTCCTTGCTGAGCGGCCTTTCAGGTTATGTTGATATAGGACTCGTTTTACTGTGGATATAGATACTTTTGTACCTGTTTCCTCCAGCATCTTCACAAGGTCCTTTGCTGTTGTTCTGGGATTGATTTGCACTTTTCGCACCAAAGTACGTTCATCTCTAGGAGACAGAACGCGTCTCCTTCCTGAGCGGTATGACGGCTGCGTGTTCCCATGGTGTTTATACTTGCGTACTATTGTTTGTACAGATGAACGTGGTACCTTCAGGCATTTGGAAATTGCTCCCAAGGATGAACCAGACTTGTGTAGGTGTACAATTTTTTTTCTGCGGTCTTGGCTGATTTCTTTTGATTTTCCCATGATGTCAAGCAAAGAGGCACTAAGTTTGAAGGTAGGCCTTGAAATACATCCACAGGTACACCTCCAATTGACTCAAATGATGTCAATTAGCCTATCAGAAGCTTCTAAAGCCATTGTAGTCTATCGCGTCGATGCTGGCAATTATTGCTGTCAAACAAAGGAGTCCGCTTATACTGAACTTTGATCACAAGTTTTATTCATATCACAAGTTTTCAGCATAAGTTTACAGACCTGCAGTGTCTGGAGAAACAGTGTCCCAAAATAATCTGTCTGTTTCTAACCCCCTCTTCCTCCAGCATATACTTATAAACAATGCAAAAATATGGGTTGCTCCCCATGCTGTCCAATCACCTGTCTCCCCTGGGGCGTCACCCTACAAATGGCTACTTTTGAACTAACATAAACATCTTTTCATTTCTACATGAAAAACATTAACAAAGACATAATCCTAATACACTACATTCCCCCCTTCGAGACAAACTAAAAGTCTCGAAAACAAACAAAACAGGATTATGACAAGTAACAATTTATCTTATTGAGTATCTTTAACATTAAACCAAAAAACCTTTTTCTCTAGAGTGTAAATACCTTTCTATGAAATATGAACAAATGTTTATGGAGTGTGAATACATTGATCAGTCCCTACACCCAAACGAGGACATTGCGTTCATCCACCTCTGGCCTGCTGGCTCCCCTTCCTCTGCGGAAGCATAGCTCCCGCTCAGCCCAGTCAAAACTGTTCGCTGCTCTGGCACCCCAATGGTGGAACAAGCTCCCTCACGACGCCAGGACAGCGGAGTCACTCACCACCTTCCGGAGACATTTGAAACCCCACCTCTTTAAGGAATACCTGGGATAGGATAAAGTATTCCTTCTAACCCCCCCCCCCCCCCAAATTGTAAAGTGGTTATCCCACTGGCTATAGGGTGAACGCACCAATTTGTGAGTCGCTCTGGCTAAGAGCGTCTGCTAAATGACGTTAATGTGCCCTTGAGCAAGGCACTTAACCCTAATTGCTCCTGTAAGTCGCTCTGGTTAAGAGCGTCTGCTAAATGACTAAAATGTAAATGTAATTACTATGAAATATGAACAAATCTTTATGGAGTGTGAGAGCGAAAAACTGTCTGGCAACCTTCGTTCCAAATCCATCCATCAATCAAGACAGTAAAATTCTCTCACGGTCCCTCTGCCCCAGGCAACCACCTAGGTACTCCCGATGAATTCATAAATCTTTATCAATGAATTTGAAACTATGATGCAATTAAATACACATGAAAGCCCCAGCAAACAAAATACTATCCAAAATGTCCACTCTAAGGCTGGTCAACCCATCGGACCCTATAGTGAATCTCTATCCCTGCCTGGACTCCCTGTCCCTAAGCATTCACGAAATAAACAAAAACATCTAAGTTCCCCACATGTATTCAATAACATCAAATATCATTCTACAAAAATTAATACCTAATACTATGACACAAATTATGTATTACACATGCAAATATGTCTATATTTCATTGCAGACACTGGAATGTAGTCCACTACACTTCATCTCCCCCGTAGTCTCGACTTCCAATGCATTGTTGATGATGGAATCGGAACCTTTCCACCCCTTCCTTGTTCCATCTCCTCCAGTCATTGTCCTTTCATATTGTCCTTGTTTGCGTTTTTCAATCTCTACATATTCCCCCATATGCTTCTGGAAGAAAAGAAAAGAACAAACAGTATCTTTTGCAAAACAACACTTTCAAATTAAACATCAATATCAACTAAGAATATAAAAATGATATATAAATGATGTATGAATCACATTTTCCTATTTCCCGCCTTTGATTCATAACATCATACTAAAATCACACTAATATTGAAAAAAAATTGGAAAATGATCAAATAATCAAAAAGGATATTTATCCATTAATATTCCATCCAGACCCCCTTGTCCATCTTCATCCAGATCAGGAACAGTCAACAACGGCATCTGAGTGTTGTCTCCAGGCATCACAACTCCAACCCATCTTAATATCATAGCTTTCGCAAAGGTCAGTAACAAAGTACAAAAGCAAAACATCACACACAGCGCTATCAATGCTGCAACTAAAATCTGAACCATCACTGCTCCTACTGGGCCTAACTGATCTTGCAACCAAGTCTTCGCTGACCATCCAGCTCCTTCAGATCTACCAAACGCATCCCTTATATTCTTCAACGCATCTATAACACTCGTGATATTATCGGAACTATCTGGGATCAAAGTATAACAATCATCCCCCGTCAGATTCATAGCCAAACATATAATAATAATAATAATATGCCATTTAGCAGACACTTTTATCCAAAGCGACTTACAGTCATGCGTGCATACATTTTTGTGTATGGGTGGTCCCGGGGATCGAACCCACTACCTTGGCGTTACAAGCGCCGTGCTCTACCAGCTGAGCTACAGAGGACCACAAACATAAGCCACCTTGTTTTGCTAAAATATAGTCAAGAGCCATGTCATGTTTAAACAGCGTCAGTCTGTGACTTCTTTGAGTATTTGACAGAAGGTTAAACCCTCTTATTGTTTCATTCGCAAACCCCTGCAAAGTATAGGTAATATTATCAATATGATCTGCCAAAAATGTTACACCATACCATGGAAAAAGTCTGAGTCCCCACTTCTCTCCTAGACTTATCCTCCAATGGTAGGCTTCAAGACTATGAAATGTCGCCATGTCTCTTTTCACCCTGTTTTCAACCCTAGCTTCAGATTTATCTGTGTCCGGTGCTACCCCTCTTTTAATGGTAAAAGCCTCATATGGAAGCTTCAACGTTGACATGTAACAACATCCTGTCCATCCATAGGGTAAGAATATATATGCTTTATCACCACAAACCCACCAAATATCTCTAAAATTCCCAATAGTCACATTGCCAGGCAAAAGCTGATCTTTCACCATCAAAGTCCTGCTCTTCTTACTAACTGGTACATAAAAAGTTACATTATATTTGTCATCTCTAACCTTATGTTCATGCTTATCCAAAGTCATCATATAACCATCACAATCTGATATTCCCATGAACATACCCTTTCCATCATATGTTTTATTAGAACAAAAACAACTTTTAGCCCTCACTGCTTTCACCTCCAATGCTTCAGGGTTCGCTGTTACCTGATTTTCCTTACCATCTAACAAATTCACATAGGGTAATTCATTTAACCAAGAACACCTAAACCTAGGCCTAAACAAATGTTTTGACAATGACATTACTTTATCTGTTAATGCTTGTTGCTGATACAACAGCCATGACAAAGCATAAGATTGACACATACTTGATAGAGGTTGAGCAACCGTCTTTAAAATGGAACCCCACGTCTCTGGTGCCGGAATTCTCAACAGACATGGACCCTCAAGATTCCTCACTGATCTTACAGAATGAGTTAACTGCTGGAACCAAAGATTTCTACCTGCCCATTCATCTTTAATCTTCAAAACAGAAGAATCAAATCCATATGCTTTCCATTTAGTTTCTCTTTTCCCTAACGAGCGGTATTGATCAGATGTATCTTCTGATGTTATGTTGAAATCAAAGAACTCATCCTGTACCTCCATGATATTATCTTGCACTATTTCAGATGAATCTATATTGTTCTCTATCACTATCTGCTGAGTCATTCCTGCTACATCCTTTAATTTCAGAAAAGTTGTTGTCGGTGTCGGTGTCATACTTCCTACATTTGTTATTGCCGTCGTACCATTAATTCCTTCCAAAGTTACCATTAAAGTAGTTGATTTAGTTGATGAATTAACACCCTTAATTACTTCTAGTGGGAAAGTTACCGATATCCTCTGTGTATTATTTACTGTTGGAGTGGCTACTGTAATATACTTCTCCTGAACTCCTTTGGTGACTGTGGAGGCTACAACAGACCTCAACTCTTCCATTATAAGCGTCACTTTACGAATTACATAGCCTTTTAACCAATAATTCTTAACCGGAACAAATTTTAATGCTTGCACTAGATAAGTACACATATATTCTCCCTGATCTTTCTCTGTAACATTACGCAAAATAAGTGAACAATCACTCATAACCCTCTTCCCCTTCATATTGTTGTACAAAATATACTTCCTTTGACTAGGGGGTACCGCTTCTACATCTGGTCCTGATAACAATACTTATTCTCCATAATTATCTCTCCATGTGGGAGGAACGTCCCCTCCCCCACTCCATCTCTCACAGCTACAAGGAAGATGAGCTGTCTCACCCCTCCTAACCTTAATAATAGTATTTTCTTCTAAAATTGGTGCTGGAGCTATTGGTTCCCTTGTAATCAAATGCGATATATTTATGGCTTTAATAACTATCAATGTTGAAAGAGTTAAATTGCTTCCCACTGTTGTTATAACAGACTGAAGTGTTGATGTCATTGTTGTTACTTCATCCCTAGTTTTCGTAACGTTTTGGTCTGACTTTTCTCCTAACTGGTCTAGGCCTACTTTGTCTAACTGAATCACTAACTTCTCCTGCAACGGAGTTGCCCTTGGTGCTCTCTGCTGCTTCATATTCCACTGAAATATTCCCTGTTGCTTGTGGGACGTATTGAAAATCAATTTCCCCAAATCCCCTTTCCTTTCCATCCATTGCATAGTCATCTCTGGCATCATCAGAAGTGTAAACATTATCAACGTTATCCCCAACATTGACAATCTCTCCCTCTTTCTGTTCTCCCCTATCTCCATCCTCTCTCTCTGCGCGTGGCACCTCTTCTCCAGGCGCTTTAACACAATGTGACAAATGATACCACGTAGGAGACCCCTTAACCTGGACAGCTGTTCCAGTACTACGAACCACTTCAAATGGTCCTTCACGACGTTCGTTATACCACTTCCTTCTGAATACCTTTACGAATTCTTTGTCCCCCGGTTGTACTGTATTCCTCTTATCCTCCTCAAGCTCCTCCTGCACCTCTTCTTGTCTTTGCCTGTCAGAAACATATGTGGACAACTTTTTATGAAAATTGGCCATATATGTAACGTACGCTCTCATTTCATCTTCCAACAGAGCCAACCTTGGACCCTTTCCGCTTGTTCGCAAACAAGGCGTAGGCATCCTTCTTCCTGTTACCAACTCATGGGGTTTCATACGTAGATCACGTAACTCACTTGAGCGACACACCATTAGTGCTAAAGGAAGCGCCGCTATCCAGTTTAGACCTGTATGTTGACAAATCTTCACAATACGATTTTTCAAGACACCGTTCATTCTTTCACACATCCCTTGACTTTGTGGGTGATAAACTGCTCCAAAACGTTGCTTAATTCCCAATTTTTGCAACATCAATTTAACTGATTTATCCACAAATTCCCTTCCATTGTCTGAGGATATTCGATCGGGTAATCCCCACCTGCTTATGACTTCTTTACACAAGAACTTGGCAACCGACTGAGCATCCTTACGCTTGGTTGGACAAGCTTCCGTCCATCGTGAAAATCTATCTACAACCACCAACATGTATCTTTTTCCATCAACTGGTTTTATCATAACAACAAAGTCAATAACGAACTCATGCATAGGACCCCTTGGTGTAGGAATGTAACCCGGATGAACAGTTACCCCTCTTCGAACATTATTTTTAAGACAGATAGTGCACCTTCCTATCATATAATCAATTTGTTCAAACAAATATGGAGCCCAAAAACCATATTCCTTTGTGATCTTTCTGTTAACCTCCCCCCTCGCAACATGAGCTAACCCATGTGCTTCCTGAATCATCAGACCTAAGAGGTCTAGAGGCGCTACTATCAACCCCTCATGGTTTCTCCACAGACCAGTAGCATCTTTGACCGCTCCTCTGTCTAGCCATAGCTGTTTGTCAATCATAGAAGCAGCTTCTTGCATCAAAATTACATCCTGAAGCGTAATTTTGTCTTCCAATTCCACTCCATGAGTGACCAGAAAAACTTTTCCCAATTTATCAGCTCCTGCGACGGCTTTTGCAGCTTCATCAGCAGCTTTGTTCCCTTGTGTCACTCTTGACATATCTGTTTTGTGAGCTGCACACTTAGCTATCGCTATCTCTTTAGGCTTCATCATAGCATGCAACAGTTTCATTATTTGCGCATGATGTTGTATCGGAGAACCATCCGTTTTCTTAAACCCTCGACCTTTCCATACTGCCCCAAACAAATGACATACACTATGTGCATATGCTGAATCAGTGTATATCGTTACTCGCTTTCCTTCTGCTAACAAACATGCTTCTGTTAGCCCCACAAGTTCAGCAAGTTGTGCAGACGCAGGCTGTGGTATTACTTCAGCCTTTTCCACAACAAATCCAGTTCCTCTGCCTTTAACTACTGCATAACCAGCACACAATTTATCTCCCACCCGATAACAAGACCCATCAGTCCAATACTCCAGGTCTGCCTCACGTAATGGAAAGGCTTGTAAATCTGATCTAAGCCTAGAATATCTCTCTGCTTCTTGGACACAATCATGTGGCTCACCATCCTCTGAAGTTGGTAAACTCTCGGCTGGATTTACTGTATCACACCTCACTAGGGTGACATCTTCCTGCTCTAAGAGCCTATGATAGTTTCTGAGCCTAGGCATAGTCAATGTATATTTCCCATAGTTCAGAAGATTTCTGAGACTATGATGGGTAAGAATTGTTACTGCGTAGCCCATTGTGACCGATGATGCTTTGTCATACATTGAATATACTCCCACCATTGCTCTGTAGCACAGTGGTAACCCTAGTTCTACCTCTGAATAAGCAGTAGAGTAGTAGGAAATAGGCTGAGGATTCGTCCCCGTGCCTGTCGGTTGACAAAGAACCGCACACGCATATCTACCTCCAGTAGAAGTAGACACATATAGCAAAAAGTTCTTTGAGTAATCTGGTAGTGTAAGTGCAGGTGCCTCCTGCAACCTCTGTTTGATCGTTTCAAATGCCACATGGCCTTCCTGTGTCCAGGAAAGATTGCTATGGAGTTGACCACTCTCAGTACCCCTAACCATAGCTCTCAAAGGTGCCATCAAATGAGTATAACCCTCCACCCAAGATGAGGAATAACCAGCAATACCCAGAAATGTCATCATCTCTCTGACCGTTCTAGGCTTCGGAGCCTTACGAATAGTTTCCAGTTGCCTGTCCGAAATGTTTCTGTGGCCATGCGTTATGTTTTGACCTAAATACACAACCTTCTCCTGGCAATATTGCAGCTTTTTCTGTGAAACCTTATGCCCCTTTTCTGCCAATACCTGTAGCAATTTAATTGAGTCTCTATGACATGTTTCCTTATTTTGTGAGCAAACCATTATATAATCTACGTACTGAATGACAGTGCTCTGCAATATCTGATCTATCCCTACCAAATCATCCTTCAGTACTTTATTGAAGATATGAGGAGAATGCCGGTACCCCTGTGGCATTCTACTGTACTCATAGAATTGTCCCTTATATGTGAACCCAAATACATTCTGACTCTCTACACTAAGTGGAACACTAAAAAATGCTCCACATAAGTCTAGCACTGTAAAATGTGTCGCATCAGGAGGAACTTGGGCTAACAAGGTATGAGGGTCTGGCACTTCTGCTGGAAAGTCAGTCACTACCTCATTTACTGCTCTCAAATCATGAACCACACGATAAGTTCCATCTGGTTTTTCCACAGGCCACAAAGGCGTGTTACTCCGAGGGTTTTTTGTTGTCCTTAAAACACCTGCTTTCGAAAGTCCTTCAATTTGTGGTTCGAAAGTCCTTCAACCTGTGAAAGTTGAACTCCTGGTCGAAGTTCAACTTTCACAGGTTGGGCTGATTTCACAAGTCCAATATCGGTACTGTGTTGAGACCACAACCCTTCTGGAACTTGTTGCAACATCTCCTCTTTCATAGAGTCTGAATCCATCTTCATATTGCAAATAGATTCATGTGTCATTCCTACCGCCTGTGGCTCTCCTTGTCCTTGAGCCGAAATCATTATTTTAAGAAATCGTTGATCTTCACTTCTCCAGATCGCCAAATTCTCTTTCATTGGTCTGAAAAAAAGTTTCTCTGCTTCTGTCATTATTTCTCCTATTTGCTTCTGCTCATAGCCTTCCGAAACCAACAAGGTAACATGTGGCACACTCTTCTCAATCTCAAATTCTTTATTCAGATAGTCGTCTGTGTTTATCTTCATAGCTGCTCCTTGTGGTCCTAAAATAATGCAACTTGAGCTAAGTTGGACATTCTTCGGTTGATGACTCAACCATTCCTCTGAGTGTGGTTGGGCAGCCTTCTTGAAATACTTGAGCGTACAATGGAATGGATATTCCGGAAGCCTCGCATCCGGCATATTTGCAACAATAAATCTCTCCCATATCTTAGCCTGCTTCATAAAATCTTCACTGAGATTTCCAATCCAGAATACTGAAGACGAATCCATCTCTATCATCAACACTTGGTAAACCTTTTCCTTTGGCATTTCTACCAGACAGCCGTCTGGTGTACATCTTATTGTACAGTTCAACTTACACAATGCATCACTTCCCAATAATGCAACAGGTGTATGTTCTGATACCAGTATGGGTATTGTAATTTTCTGATCTTTATAGCAGAGCTCAATTGGTTCCGTAAGAGGAATCAGCTGTTTTACTCCCTCAAATCCGATTGTCCTAAGGAGTTGATTGGACATAGGGAGATGTGTAGCATCTTCAGGCCGAACACAGGTGAACGCAGCTCCGCTATCCGCCATCACTTCCAATGGTCGGTTGTTTATTTTCACCTCAATTGTTGGATCTTTTTCCGGTCCTGATGCTACCAGCTGACACCCCCCTTTCGGATCTTCTAGGCACCTCTAGAATCCTTGCTCCGGACCCCTGTAGGGGTTCACCGGTCCTCCAGCTGATCTTGACTGGCCCCTGTATCTTCCTCTGAAATTCCCTCTGATGTTTCCTCCTGACCAATTGCACTCACGGGCATAGTGACCAACCTGTCCACAATTATAACACACATCTGGAGACTGCGGGAAGTATGGCTTAAATCTTCCTCCCCTTTCTAATCCTTCTCGTCCTCTTCCTCTCCAATTCTGTGTCTGTCCAGAAATTGGCTGTGGATATGAAACAACTGGTACCCCCATTGGTGGCTGGTACAATTGCGGTTGGACCTGGTCTGGTTGAAGCTGTGGCAGTGATTGTTGATTTGGTGCACACTGATTCTGCATAACCAAAGCTTGTTTCTTCTCCTTCTTATTCTCCACAAGTTGTATTTGATTGAGTTTTCTGAGAGTTTCTTCGTCCTGTTCTTTCTGGTTGTGTTCCTTTTTCCTGTACAGATCCACTTGATGGGCTATATGATCTGTATAGACACCTTTTGTCATGCTTCCAAGTCCAACCACTTCTGCCAGTTTGCTCTTTACTGGTGAGGGCAGTCCCATTTGCAGTTTAGCTCTCAAAATCGACTGCTCAATTTGACTCACATCTGGATCATTTCCAGTAATATTTCTCCACACGTGATGAACTCTTGACATATAGGCTCTCGGATTTTCTTGTTGTCCTAGTGGGTCAATCAGAATATTATCAGGATGCACATTTGTTGGAAATGTATCTTTCAATGCACTCCACAGACGATTCCTACTTGCAGCCAACAATTCAGGATCGTTCACTGCAGTCCCTACATATCTAATGAGTCCAGCTCTCTGAAAGACTTCTTCCATATCTGGAATCCCAATGAGATTAGCCAAAAGTCTCTTAACGTCTCCTATGGCTGACTGTGTTCCCACCGTAATTTCTTCCAATTTCGAAATCCAAGGATAGGCCCCATCTTGAAGAATAGGCAGCTTCTCAAGTATATTTGACATATCGGTATTTTGCAACGGCTTATATTCTAAGTTTTGACCCCGAATGATAACTGGTATCATTTTACTCGTGGCCTCTTTCCTTGGCCTCAATGCATATTTTCCCTCAACTTCTTTGGATTCTTTTTTCCGCAGTTTCTCCCTCTGTATCTTCAGCATCTTGAGTTGTTCCTCTAGCTCTCTTACCTCTTCTAAAGTCCTCGCTTTATCCAGGTCTGATAAGCATCGGTCTATATCTCCTTCTATTTCTTCTGTGCCAGTCCTTGTAGGATAAACTCCTTTTGAATACACAGCACCTTTAGTCTCCTCTTTATCGCTGTCTTCATCTTTGCTTTCATCAGAACTAGAATATCTTGTATCCTTCTTCTTCAAACCTTCCTCACCCCTTCTCTCCGTTCTGGCCAACCTCCGTTTGATCACAGGATCATATCCACCCATGATCTCCTCTGAATCACTCTGATCATCATCGTCCTTATCCAGTTCCATCCTACTTAACCTCATTCCACCCTTAGTTTCCAGACATCTCATTTTCTTTTTACTTTTGGAGTTTGGATGCATTTTTATGGTCGTTTCTGCTTGTCCTCTCTCTGTAATTCGTTCATCTTCATCTCTGATGCAATAATCACCCTGCTGGATGATCACTGGAAGCTGAGGATAAACATCCCTAAGCTCTACTTCCTTCTCATAAGGTGGGGGTCTTTTCGCTGAATCCGTATGTGAGAAAGGTATACTGACTTCTGCCCTTAGTTTTTCTGTCGACTTCTCTTCCTTTAGCATTTTCTCTATACCTTTGTTTCTCTTATCGTTGGTATCTTTCATCAGTTTTTGTCCTTCATCTTCAAACAGCTTAAGAACACCCAGCTCCCTTTGTCTCTTCTCTTTACGTCGTTCCCTTTTTTTCCCCTTCTTTTGATCTGCCTTGTAAATTGACAGAAGCACTTTCATGATGTTGATGACGTCAGGGTTCAGAGTCCCTTCCACTGGCCATGGTTGTTCAATGTCAGGCCAACGTTTGTTCCATTTGCCGGATAACCTCGCAATACCCTTAACTAAAGGATTACTATTTTCAACTATATCAACCGGTGTAATGACTTTCATAGCCTTGCTGTCCTTTCTCCCCATTGTAACTACTCTTTTATATTCCTTTATTGTGAATTATTTTATTTTAGACTATATAGCCTATGGCTTCCCCCCTTTAATTATTAATATAAACTAAACAACCCCCCCAATTAAAAAAACGTTATTCAAAAAATATTTTTTATTAAAATAAAAAATCAATTAAAAAAAAATCAATTAAAAATTATGAATAATTAAAACCAATTTTTTATTTCTATATCCTATCATACCAATTTATCAATTAGTGGCTATCTTACCATAACCCATCCGGAAAGTAAATACAAGTAGTCAACTTCACAGCAATCCCAAAAACCAAAGACTTCCAATCCTACAACACTACAATACTCATAAATTCCATTGTTTAATATGCACCCAAGTATCTTAATTTCACAGAATAATGTCAGTACTTGATTTCCAACCGAACCCCTAATCAAGCCAAGTGATGCACAGAGACTCCAAAATGCACATTTTATTCAAATGATCAGTCTGTTGCCAAGCGTCTGCGAAATTGTCATAACATCAAATATCCTGTAGGGGAAGATTTTGTAAACTAGCCTGATATCTGACTCGATCCTCTGCCGCGTCACACCTTGTCACGTCAGCCCCTCCTCTCTTTCTCCTCTGACACTCCTCTCGTCCTATCGCCTCTCATATGACAAGGGAACAAAAAGGGACAGACAAGCATTTAAAGTTTATACACTCACTGAGTTATCCACATTCAATATTCCCCCACTCATATTCGCTCTAAGACTTAACTCAGGACTAAATAGCTCATTAACATTTTTATTTATTTTAATCCGTCATTTAATTTAATTTATTATAATCCGTCAAAAAATATCTAATTTATAAATTCACTACATCTCAACAAATAGTTTCATTTTCAAACAACAGCCGCTTTAACAACTAGAAGATTCGTGTACAAATCTCCTCTTTTTCTGTGTCTGTTTCTCTGTCTCCCCCTGCAGCCCAGTCTAACAGAAATATGACCAATTTACCCACAATCCCCCGTGTTGTAGTTTTAGTAAACAACGTGTTGTAGTCTAGTGCCGTAAAACAAACGTCTCATAATCTCGTGCCGTAAACTCCCCCGTTTTGTAGTGTAGTGTCGTAAAATTAAACGCATGCGCAAATACATTTAACGATACGACTTCCAGACAATAGAACGTTATCATTTTACCCCAGCCCCTCTCTTTTACCCTTTATAGTCAAACAATAACACTTAACAGAGCTCACAATCGCATAGAACCTGAATTCTACACACACAAACATAATTTAAGAGGCTTTATTCCATCGCAATGGCCCTCTAAGGTCACACGTTAGCATGTAGCACGCAACACAATTAGCATTAGCATTTAGCATTAGCCTTTATGTACAATGTGGCATGAAACACAATCAGCATTTAGCATTAGCATTTAGCATTAGCATTTAGCATTAGCCTTTATGTACAATGTGGCATGAAACACAATCAGCATTTAGCATTAGCATTTAGCATTAGCATTTATCATGTGGCGTGCAACATGTAACAATAACCTGCATTGTGCCTAAATTATTTTTCCTTTACCGCTAAATTTATGCTGCCATGAGTTCATGGATATCCTATGAGAGGTTACATCAAACAAAATGCTTCGTCAACCACCCGCTGAGCGGTAACATGCAATTGAACATATTCCAAAAACCCCAGTCTCAGACTGACCTTCAACACCTAATGCGTTAGAGGATTTTATGGCCCATCCTATGATGGCCTCGTTTCGAGGTCTTTTCAGATTCACAATGCCCTAATTGTATGTATATCTGCCTTTATTCACTACCATCAATTGCTGTACAATTTTAGAATAATTATGACAGACCCTTAGTCGACCGCAATAACACCACATCAGCACAAACCCAAGTAATTTACATGGTACACCTTCACCAGCGCACATCCATAAGCTAGCCAAACAACTAACGCCCAATAATTTGTGAGGAATCTCACCTTATAGCCGGCTTGAGCGGTAGTCACCTCGCTGCTCATGAATGAAACAAAGGGAAGATGCAGGCCAATCTCAGCGGAGCCTCCATTTGTAGTCTATCGCGTTGATGCTGGCAATTATTGCTGTCAAACAAAGGAGTCCGCTTATACTGAACTTTGATCACAAGTTTTATTCATATCACAAGTTTTCAGCATAAGTTTACAGACCTGCAGTGTCTGGAGAAACAGTGTCCCAAAATAATCTGTCTGTTTCTAACCCCCTCTTCCTCCAGCATATACTTATAAACAATGCAAAAATATGGGTTGCTCCCTCTGCTGTCCAATCACCTGTCTCCCCTGGGGCGTCACCCTACAAATGGCTACTTTTGAACTAACATAAACATCTTTTCATTTCTACATGAAAAACATTAACAAAGACATAATCCTAATACACTACACCATGACATAATTTTCTGGAATATTTCAAGCTGTTTAAAGGCACAGTCAACTTAGTGTATGTAAACTTTTGACGAACTGGAATTGTGATACAGTGAATTATAAGTGAAATAATCTGCCTGTAAACAATTGCTGGAAAAATTACTTGTGTCATGCAGAAAGTAGATGTCCTTACCAACTTGCCAAAACTATAGTTTGTTAACAAGAAATTTGTGGAGTGGTTGAAAAACGAGTTTTAATGACTCCAACCTACGTGTATGTAAACTTCCGACTTCAACTGTACATACATTAAAAAAAACGGCACACATGTTGAGATTTAGATGTGCGTTTCCCCCATTAATATTTAAAGAGCATTGAGCACCTAGGTGGAAAAGTGCAATATAAATCCAATCTATTAGTAGTAGTAGTAGTAGTAGTAGTAGTAATTGTAGTAGTAGTTTAATATAAGTAATGTAATCTAGGCCTATACAATAATTATGTTAAACACAACATAAACATGCAATAATCTTGCCATGGATTGTTTTTCCTACCTTTGAATTCTTTCACCTGCCAATCTGCATAAAACAAATACCAAGTAAATAGAAAACACAGAGCCTACAATTTAAATTGTGTGGAAAATATATGTATTTTTTAGGGCCTTCCTCTGACACAGCCTGGTATAGAGGTCCTGGATGGCAGGAAGCTTGGCCCCAGTGATGTACTGGGCCATACGCACTACCGCAGCCCAATCCACAGCCCACCAATGAGTAACTCCCCAAACAATTCTGAATGTACATACAATTTTCACATGTTCCACTGCAAAACTGTCATAAACAAATATCACAAGCATCAGACACTGCAAGCTCCCAGCGACTATGATCAAACCTAACACAATATCTGCCACTTAATTTCCAGCAATATTGCTCCTTGTCTGTCTATGTGGTGCGCACATTGGTCCATCACTCCTTGTGTAGCCAGTTGATGTGATACCCATCTTGTGGGTTCAATTAAATGTTAACTGCAAATAGGCTTAACTGGCAGAAGTATACAATGAGTAAGTGTATCATTTGTATCTATTATTTTCAATGAAATGAGCTGCAGCAGTACAGAACCATCTCTAGAACAGCACACTAGATGGCACATTCCTCACTGGCTAGACTAGATGCACAATTAAAGAGGAATTACAACAACAACAAAAAACTTTACAAAATTGTCTTCAGATGTGATTTAAGCATTGATATGGACTCAGAACATGTACTTTCAATGTTTCTCCATGAACAATTGTAATTTTGAGATTAAAAAAATAAATAATCTAAAACTAGGAGAAATAAAACATTTGGGAAAATATAAAACAGAATTTGGATAAAAAATCTCTGATTTTATTGGGCCCCCCTTAGAGTTGTTTTATTATCCATTATTTTACCAGGTATATTGACAGAAAATATAGTGCACTACTTTCTCTTGTCCACTAAGGACCTGGGGAAGAGTTGCAGGGGAGAAGAGAAGAATGTGCCTTTTTGAAAGCTAGAAAAAAAAGTAGCTCGCGACCTTTCATTTAAAAAAAAGTAGCTTTCATGCTAGAGAAGTTGGAGACCTCCTGCCATACAGAGTTGAAATATCTAGCCTTCAGAGCTGTAACATTTTCACCATCACCATAAAAATCTGTCAGTTTAAGCTAACAATATGTTTTTTTGCATTGGAATCTTCTCAATCCACCGCATCTGCCTATGTTGCACTTCTGCATCTGTGTGAAAGGTGACAGAGCAGTGTTTGTCAGACCATGAGACATCCTGAAAATCGGTCTTCTCACAAAATCTTCTGTAGCGTCCAAACGGTTTGGCCTACGGTTTGACTCTCACGAACAGGATGGTGTTAAAACAACTGTTTCCTGATCTTTCTTATATCTCTCAGATATAGGACAGACACTTCAAAACAAACTTCCTTTAGATTTTTTTGGGGGGACTATCTGTTGTTACATGTAGTGAATCTGTTATTTAACGCATTTGAATGGGCTTATAGCAGTAAGGACAAAACTTATGGTTTGTCAAATACATTTTTATTTAAAAAAATTATACTTCATGGGGTCTTAAAATTCCAAATCAAATAGCAAAATGATCCTTGGTATGACTTTCTTAAAACAATTCCATATAGCTTAGTAGTACCCCCCCCCCCTTACGGGTTAAAGGCAAGTACAAACACATACTAGTTAACTAAAGTAGGCTAGTCATCACTCCTGCTCGAGAGTCTACACACACTGTAGGACTCCAACAAGGGGTTCTGGAAGTGGATTCTCAATCCTCGTAACAAGTGGTGATATTAAATATTAGCGATAGCGTTATTACTGTGCAACGTAGACGTTCTATTGTCTGCTGAGATTGCAAAACAATTTGTATGTTGATGTAGTGCCCATCGGTTATGAATGTTTCAACCTCTGTTGAGAAGTTGTGTTTTTACCGTCAGTTTCTGGTTTCAAAGAGCACAAAAAACAACACTTATCATGAGCCTTAGCGTTTATGTCTTCACTGAAATTGCCCCTAGGTCTATACTAACTAGTCTAATGCGACCAACAAGTTACCATGGAACTACTGCGAGAGTTTGGAGTTATATTTTGAAGCCAGAGGATGAGTCACTCGTATTTCACTGTTAGTTTTACACAAATAATTGTACATTTTCAGTTAATAGAACTGAAGATTGTTTATTTTTTAATAAAAGTACTGATAATGTTGGGTGTACTGTTGCTTGTATATGTATACAACCTCCATTGACACCACCATACACATTCCTCCTACATATAACCATTAACTTCTGGTGTAGCAAAAGTGGAAGAGGAAAGTTGAAGGGGGAGAAAGTAAGGAACTTGTCTGTCGGCCTTGCATTAAAGAACATAATTGGTTAAGGAAAACTGTGATAAATAAAAAAGTATATCAGTTTCACTTAAGGACCAAAGGATTGACAGCCGTCCCATATAGATTGCAAAATAGTTGGGAAGAGATCTTTGACGTACCGATCCCATGGCATAGTGTTTATGAACTGACACGCAAAACGACACCGGATTCAAAAATTAGAATCTTTCAATTTAAATTATTATATAAAATTCTTGCTACCAATTGAATGTTATTTATATGGGGGATACAATCTTCCCAGCTCTGCAGATTTTGCTGTGAAGAGATAGAATCATTAGATCATTTGTTTTGGTTCTGTCCATTTGTAGCTTGTTTTTGGACACAGGTCCAGGAATGGCTAAAGGATTGCAATATTTACCTGGAACTAACCTTGCAGATAGCATTACTGGCATTACTGGGTGATCTGAAAAGTCATAGTCAATCAATCAATAATATAATAATACTTTTAGCAAAAATGTTTATTTTTAATTCACAATCTGTAGAAGCAATGAGAATAGAAAGGTTCAGAACTTTTGTAAAACATCACAGTACGGTTGAAATATATATGGCAAATAGAAATCCTATATGGATGGTGTTAAGAGATAGATGGGAGGTATTGAATAGAGTTGAAGGATGGGACTAATAACAAATAACAACAAATAATGGCAAAGATAGCTAATGATGTGGGCATACTGTGTCCATAATAAGTATATAGGTTGTATGTTGGGAGCTTTTGGGAAGGAGCACAGTTAGAAAGATATGGCATTTAGAGGCGGACCGGATGGACATCATGAAAATGATCGGAGAGGTTGAGAGTAGAAGAAGTTCAGGAGCAAAAAAATAAATAAATATATATATATATATATAGAATTGTTGTAAGGTTGGCTCTGTCCATAAGGTGTGGATAGTAAGTATAGACCGGAAGTAGAGGCCTGGGCGTTGTTGTTCACTAGTTTGCTCCGGGTGGGGAAAGGATGGTGGGGTTGAGAAGTAATAAAGGGGAATATATATATAAAAAATAAAAAAAAGACATGGGGGATTGGAAGTGATGCAGACAATTACATTGATAGAAGATACAATCTATCTGCAATATTAAGCTGATCCATTCCCCCCCCAAAAAAAAAAAAAAAAAAAACCTTAATAATAATATGCCATTTAGCAGACGCTTTTATCCAAAGCGACTTACAGTCATGCGTGCATACATTTGTGTATGGGTGGTCCCGGGGATCGAACCCACTACCTTGGCGTTACAAGCGCCGTGCTCTACCAGCTGAGCTACAGAGGACACCTTCTGGTGTAGCAAGTATTTCAAATTACAACCCAACAACTGAAACCAGACTGTGGCCCTTCTCCTCTCCATAGGATACCTAATATCTAGCAATAACATGTTCTGACAGAATGTAAACGTTCTGCATTCCCCTCTCTCCCTCAGTAACATGAATAAGGATATTTCATATTTCAAGTTTAGATGTCAGAACCCATCATCACAATGAACATTTTACATACATTTGTATTTTATCATTGCAAGTAATGTAATTACCAGATGTGTAGAGTACTTCTTGTCCATTTCTGATCTCTGTCCCCTCTTTGTTTATCCACGTGAGAGTAGGTTGTGGTGATCAGCCCACTGATGAACAGGTAACGTTCACCTGACCTACACCTCCTCTTGCTTCATCAACAGAGAAAACTGGGATATCACCTAATACTAATGGAGGAGAAACCACAACCATCAGGACAGCTGATCGAATGAGTTCAACAGAATATATGGCAAGTAATCAGTGGAGAAAAATGACAAGTCAAATTCTACATAAGGTGTGAGACCAGGTTGCTTGTTACGATGTAATTACAAAGGTTATGATCATTTACATTGCAAGTTAGGACAACTCACGACAAAGGTTAGGAGAATTTACATTGCAGGCAGGAGTGGCACCACAGTTGTTTTCCTGATTTGGTAACATAACCAGGTAAAACGCCAGACCTTATATGGCAGGGTTTTCAAAACTCGGTCCTGGGGACCCCAAGGGACCTTTTGGTTTTTGTCGTAGCCCTACGAAGCTGATTCAAATAAGCAACTTATCAAGCTTTGATTATTTGAAATCAACTGTGTAGTGCGAGGGCAAAAACCAAAACGTGCACCCCTTGGGGACCCCATGACCGAGTTTGGGAAACAATGTTATACTGTATAATGTGATTATGTTGTAAAAAGGTTTAATATAGGCTATGGTGGGACCAGAGTTTTTCTAATCAGGTCACATGGTTTTAAAAAAAACTATTGGAAAAACCCTGTCAAACTGCAGAAACCTTGTACTTGTTCATATTAATTATATTTTAAAGAAGGACTAGGGGTGTTTCCTATACACAGACACAGCAACATGATTGGACAATAAAACTCACAGGGCTGAGTTTGCTTCATGCAGGTTTGCATTGTGTAGTCTTGCCCTATGCAATTGTAGGTCTAATAAAACATTTACTCACAGTCTGTCATCTTGTGTTTATTGATTAATTCCAGTTAATAATTATGGTAGCCTAGTCAGCCCATGTTTGAATATATGTTTGAATATAAACCAAATGTTATCCAATTCACATTTTCTCACAAACAAATAGGTTAACACTACACAACGTTAATGCTTCGTTTACCATGGCCAGTAGGACAGGGGCATAGTAGGCTAGACTATGCAGCTGCTGTTAGTAGCCTACAGTTGATTAGACTGAAAATGTGTCGTTTCCATGCAATACAGCAGATCAGATCGCTAATGTTGTAGGTGTGTAGGCTGCTACGTTTATGTAATGTTTTTGCTTGTGTTTGTCGAGAGTGATGTGTTATCACACAAGCATCAGTTGTCAGAGCAGCTTACCGATCACTGCACCTGTACACAGCCCATCTGTAATTAGCCCACCCATCTACCTCATCCCCATATTGTTACTTATTTTGCTCATTTGCACCCCAGTATCTCTATTTGCACATCATCTTTTGCACATCTATAATTCCAGTGTTCATACTAAATTGTAATTATTTTGCACTATGGCCTATTTATTGCCTTACTTCCATAATTTACTACATTTGCACACACTGTATATAGATTTTATATTGTGTAATTGACTGTACGTTGTGTTTATCCCATATGTAACACTGTGTTGTTGTTTTTATCGCACTGATTTGCTTTATCTTGGCCAGGTCGCAGTTGTAAATGAGAACTTGTTCTCAACTGGCTTACCTGGTTAAATAAACGTGAAATAAAATAAAATAAATAAAACACTTGCTAAATAAATACAGGAGGAAAGTGGAGAGCGCGCCTTGAGCTTTGTGCGTGGTTAACCCCACCTTCGATTTCCGTCAATCTGACACGCAAAGAGGATGCAGCTGCACTCTGATATGAAGGACAGAAATGGTGCACGAGTTGACAAATCATGAGGCAAATCTGAAGGGAAAAAAAACAATTTGCCCCTCTAACACACGTCGATATTTTAAATCAAAAGTGATTGAAAAGTGCTGTGGCAAATGCCGCCACGTCATACGTTTTCCGGCAGCCCTGAATGCAGGTTAAGAGAACTAACGACAATTGTTAAAATAATGTACATAGAAGGCTAGGAATAGGATTACGGGGAGGGTTAGACAGAATCTGACTTTCTTATTTATTCTCTCTAGTCAGAACGGTACAATGCCAGAATGTGGACAGCCAGAGCCCGGTGGCTCGGTATATGGCTGGGAAAGCGTGCCTCAATCCAAGGATAGAATATGTCACTGTACCATACCTGCCAACTTTTCAAAAAACCTTGGAGTGAGATTTTGTCCTGGGTCCGCCTGGGTCCTGCAGTCGGTGAAAAGCAATTGCACTGCCTGCGTCTCAGAACTGCGGCCGCCTTGATCTCATGAGGTTATCGTTGCCCACGTGTGCATGACGTCAGAGAAAGTCGGGATCAAGTCGGACACAAATCTAACCAGCATGCATTAGGCGGTGATCGCCGGTGATCGATTCTGCGCAGACCGGGCTCATCTCAAATGAGCCTCTTGTCTATGATCTGTCGGCATGGTTATACTGGCCTGTGGCCTTCTTGGAGGCCTTGATGATATCGGAGGGGGGCTCCCAATTGAAGCAGGGCTCCAGATTGGCCATCTTTATGGTCATTATTGAGGACAGGGTGCCATCCAATGATAGGCTGTTTCTTCTCTTGGTTTTGTTCAGTCCCACAACTGAAAACACCCTCTCAGCATCTGCGTTTGCATGGGGCAACACCAGGACAAGCTTGGCAACGGCAGCAAGCCTCTCGAATTCTTTGGCTCCTGTCACCTATGGAAAATGCACCAAAACACAATGGAAAAACATACCTTGATTTTTGATTGATTAATACTGTAAGTATACTGTAGGTTGATCCATTAACAAAGTTCAGATAAAAACATGCATAATTTGCAACATGCATGACACATATACATGACACAATTTTAAGCAACAGATGTAGCCAAGCCACACCTGCCAAAAGGAAAGACAAAAAATGAAAAATGTTTTACCTTATGCTTCCGGGTTGCCATTTCAGCCCAGAAGCTTTCCATTTCAGTTTGGTCCTGCAGGGATATCATCGGCATGGTCTGATAATTTAGAAACTCCTCACCCACAAGGTCATGCTCCTCTGGCCCATGGTATGGGAGGAGATGGGGAAACCTATTTATGAAAGTAGAGTTACAAGTTGTTACGTTTTAGGTATATAGTCATCAACCAGCAGCAGTTCATACACATCTTTGAGGAGAAGCCACATAAGAATATCTCATGTGCAGTTTAGGAGTGAACACACCTCATCATAAAACACAGGGTATTTTAGCTAAGATGATAGACAATAATTAGAGAAAAAAAACTAACCTTTCAACAAAGTACAGGACATCTTCGATGTCACTTTCAGCCCTCTGCCGTACATCTACAATTTGTTCGTGCTTGATCAGTGGCTCTTCCAGTGGCAGCTTCTTAAGTGCATAGTCCACAGCACTTGTCAGGAAACACAACACAGCTTCATGCAAGGAATCCACCTGCTGTGGTGTGATGTCACCCTCGTCGAGTAATCTGTTAAGTTTAGCCCTGGTTGTGAACCCAATGTTCAACTTTCTTCCTGTCACAGATACAGCATATCGGTATAAGGTCCAAGGCTAAATATCACATATCACAGTGTTTGATCATAATAATAGTAAAATACTAACCTGGTAAATGGTTTGCCTTTTCTTTAAAGGTAATTTCACAAGGCTCCTCATGGCACTGCAGAGCTGCTGGAACCATAAACTTGGAACATAGCTTGCGTTCGAATTTCACCATCTATAACAGACATTTACAAAAATAGTAGGTGAAACCTGTTTTAGAGGATCCCTGCAGATATCAGCAAGAAACACAGAATGGAAAAAAACAGCAAAATCCAATCCCACCTCATCATGTAACAAAAATATTGATGACTGCTCTCTCTGAAGCAGCAAGTTGAAAGAAGTGAAAGTTGGTACGGTGGCTTGGAGGAACAGCAGGTATACTTCTATTGCACACATTTCCTGTATTTATGTTAAATTCTTTGGAATACATTCACCACACTAAATCATGTTCACACGCACAAACAAATAATTTATTTCAAGATTTAAAGTTTAAGAGAGTGAGTACTCAATTGGATGACATTTCATTGTTACATACCTAGTCTCAGCTCAGCTTCTTATCAGACTTCTTGAGGTAGTGACCGTTTCTTCTCCTGTTGTCTTTCGCGGCAATGGTATCTCTTCTTCTGTCGCTAACTTCGGGGTGCAGCGCATATGGTTCAGTACCGTCGGGGAGTTTGAAAAAATGAACTTTTTTTGCAATCAATTGCCAATCAACACCTGTAAATCATTACTCACTTATCAACCCTTGCTGGCGCTTCAAGCAACTCGCCCCAGGCAGCTGCACCCTATGAATAGGATATGGTAGTGTACTGTCTAGCTATGACCTGTAACACTTGCTACCTCCATTCAGTGCATTTGTAACCCACTGTAGTTTAACAAATTGATGTCAAAATAGGAATTTCCATAAATATTCTATAAAGTCGAATCCTGCTATTGGTTGCTGCATCTAATGGGTCATTTTCAGCAGATTGGTGTTATTGGAAACAAATGCTGTTCTGAGGGCATGCATGATTGTGGCTAGATGTTTGAGTCGCGTCTTGGAAAATGTTAGCGTTTTAGCTAACCCTAACCCTTTTTCTAACCTTGACCTAATTCTCGTAACCTGCCATGTTAATTATCCTGACCTGCTGTGTAAGTTCTCCTAACCTGCTACGAAAAGTCACTTCTGTGGCACTCCATCTAGTTCAAACTGGTAGGCCTGCCCGCTGAATAGCGGGACTTTCCAATAACGCGATACACCTCATTCTCCCATCATGTTCATCCATACAGCAATTAATTAAAAGTGAACGTTGGACCTACAGACAGTGAAGCAGTTTGATTACTTTAATACTAAAATATTTCCTCCAAAAAAGACAGCCACACTGACAGCCATGTAGAAAAATATAATACAATTACAATTGAAATCTGTGTTGCTGGTTTATAAATTATATGATTCATGCAGTATGAAGCAATAACTTATTTTGTAAATAATAAATAAATCACCAATCTTTTGAACATTTCTACATATTACAAATACTATTTAAGCAAGGGGAAGAGTGGAGAGACACAGAAAAGTATTTGTATACTGGAAAGGATAGTCATCTAAAAAGCATTTGTACCTGAGTGCATTGTCTCTCTCCTTCAGTTTTTCTGCGATTGTAAACTCAAAATCCGCTTTCGGTTTGAAATCTTCGGATAATGCTCTAGATTCATGACCATCGTACATATCACAGTTTACTATATTTGTATTTTACGAATAATAACAGAATAGTGAGAAGGATAACTGCGTTCTCCCTCTCGTCTACGACCTCTCTCTTTCTCATTGTCAGTAATTTCACTTTCTCCCCTCAAGTAAATGACAAATGTTTTGGTTGTTTGTACTTTTACCCCTTTACCCCAGTCTTGTCCCATCGCTGCAACTCCCCTACAGATTCGGGAGAGGCAAAGGTCGAGAGCCATGCGTCCTCCAAAACACGACCCTACCAAGCCGCACTGCTTCTTGACACACTGCTCGCTTAACCCGGAAGCCAGCTGCACCAATGTGTCGGAGGAAACCCCTTCCAACTGGCGACCGAAGTCAGCTTGCAGGCGCCGGCCCGCCACAAGGAGTTGCTAGAGCGCGATGGGACAAGGAAATCCCTGCCGGCCAAACCCGGACGATGCTTGGCCAATTGTGCGCCGCCTCATGGGTCTCCCGGTCACGGCCGGCTGTGACAAAGCCTGGGATCGAAGCTGGGGCTGTGGTGACGCCTCAAGTACTGCGATGCAGTGCCTTAGACCTCAGCGCCACTCGGGAGGCCTAGTAAATTACACTTCTGACTTATTCATTAACCAAACACAAACTGCATATCCTTGTTAGTTTGCTTTTACAGTACAGCACGTGATGTGCACATCAACTGGAACTATTCATAGAATGTATGATTATTATCTTGCTACTGAAGTGGCTGAGGGATTCAAGCCATTGGCCCAGGAACATGAGCCAGAAGGGAATGGGGCCACCGACCATCTTCTTTTCATGTAAATGAGTCAGAAGAAGAGTCCATTACACACACACACACACACACACACACACACACACACACACACACACACACATACACACAAGCCTACTGAATTTGTCATGTTTAATTTATAAAGTGAAGACAAGAAGGTGGAGATTTCTTAAACCCTGCATTCCAATAGTGGAAAAATACCAAGAGATGCAGTCTCCTATGGAAGCCTTTTCATATTGTGTGTCATCATGGTCCACACTGTACGGTGCATTAAAAGACCACTGAGTAGAGGTAGTGTACTGGAATACAAAATAGCCTGATATGACAGCTGACCTGTTTGAGTCCATGATTGTCAATATTTTATAGCCTTTTACCCTCAATGTGAATTAAGTTAGTTCTGGTTTCCATAAACTGATTACATTTATTTAATATCAGGATATATTATGTCAACATTGAATACAGAATTCAGAATGTTTTGGATATTTATTACAGAAGATCTCACTACAGGTAGAGAACTATAAATCATTTTCAAAAAATGTGTGCTTCAAATGATTTTTTTTTAAAAGATTGAAAGAAAAACATTCAATATTCATGCCATTTTGAAACTGAATAACATTTCAAGTTCAACCTACATTTCAAGTATAAAATGTATGTCTTTGTATGTTCTGAGAGTGTCTAAGAGTGTTATAATAGGCTTTTATATCAACTCTGTGCGTCTAAAACAAAATCCATTATTGTGGCATGTCTTAACCTTTCTCATCTAGAGTCATTTAACTGTCAAGGGATAGGTGTCACGTAACCCAGGGCTGAATACAGCGAAGAATCCTTTAGATGACACAACGTTAAAGAAACTGTACAGAAGTACCTTTGAATTAGCATCATAAAAGGAAAGCATCTGTCTGTCACAATCTAAGAACACTCCCAGTGTTGTAAGAATTTTTTCTCCAGATTCTGGTAGGTCTAATAATATGAAAGGGCTTTCATTTCCAGATACTGGCATTTGAGGGTCAGCATGGACATAATAACCTTTTCCTTTTTCATATGTAAAAACCCAGAAACCATTCTCAGGGGTTAAGGGGACAACAGCCCTTGACTGAGTGGCTTCGTATGTGGCTACACCAACATACCATGACTGTTTATCTTTCTTCAAAATATTATCATCCCTCACCTTCACTTCCCAGTATAACTGTCCACAGTTGAATTTGTCCTCACTAATGACATAAGGAGCTGTGGACACATCAGCTACTTTTGATTTCTTACAACAGATCTTCTTCCTATCTAGAGACACAAGCAGATCCGGGTCAGAAGGTTTTGGCTCCAGAGTGATGTCCACTAAGAGAAAATAAGAGGATTTAATTGTTGTCCTTAAATTCTATGTATTGCTCATGTTATGCTACATTGAGCTTACCAAACATTAGGAACACCTTTCTAATATTGAGTTACACACCCCCAGAAACGTTGCCGTTCTTGACACAAACCGGTGCACCTACTACCATACCCCGTTCAAAGGCACATAAATATTGTGTCTTGCCCATTCACCCTCTGAATGGCACACATACACAATCCATGTATCAATTGTCTAAAGGCTTAAAAATACTTATTTAACTGTCTCCTCCCTTTCATCCACCCAGATTGAAGTGTATTTAACAAGTGACATCAATAAGGGATCATAGCTTTCACCTGGATTCACCTGGTCAGTCTATGTCATGGAAAGAGCAGGCGTTCTCAATGTTTTGTATACTCAGTGCATATATAACTGTTGTGTAGTGATATTGTGTTTGATACGTGTTTGTGTCCTACCTTTCAATCTTTTCACTTCACCCCATGCTGCAAATGAATGGTTTGAGATTTTATTGACAGATTAAAAAATGAATTGGCATGCACAATCTTGTTTTCCTGCGAGTGTTGTTCAATATACAAATAAGCAATTCTGAATGATTGTGCATATGAGGTGAAAAAGTGCATTTTCTAAAGATAATAATATGAATAAATAATATAATAATAGATAGAATCTCATTTTACCTTTTGGGACTGATTCCATATCAGTTTGTGTAGCACTTTCTAGCCAGAGTGAAACATATGATTGATTTTATTGGGATGTACAAAGTTGTTTTTCCTAGGAGTGTTCAGTTAATGCTCATAAACAATTATGAATGATTGTGCATGCATGTTGAATTAGTACATTTTCAAAAGACTAGAGAAATAAAATTGTTTGTAAAAATACATTTACCTTTTAGGACACATTCTGTCTGTGTAGCTTTTTCTGTGTCAGTTTGCATGACACCTTCTGCCAAGAGTGAAACATATTAATTTTTTGTTAGAACTTTTTTATTTTACATTTAAAAAATATATATATTTCCCTTTATTACTTTCCAACCCCAACAACCCTTTCCCTAATTGGAGTAAACTAGTGAACAACAATGCTTAGGCCTCTACTTCCAGCTGATACATACTATATACATTTTATGGACACAGTCAATTTTACAATGATTCTATTTTGTTTGTTTTTACTCCTGAACTTCCTCTACCCTCAACCTCTCCGATCATTTTCATGATGTCCATCCGGTTTGCTTCTATATGCCATATCTTTCTAACTGTGCTCTTTTACAAAAGCTCTCAACCTATGACCTATATACTTATTATGGACACAGTATGCTTTACATTAGTTATCTTGTTGTTATTAGTTGTTGTTAGTTGTTATTAGTCCCATCCTTCAGCTCCATTCAACACCTCCCATCTATCTCTTAACTCTTCAATTTGCCATATATTTTTCAACTGTACTGTGATGTTTCACAAAAGTTCAGAACCCTTCTATTCTCATTGTTTCTACAGATTGTAAATTGAATTTTTTTTTCTTTCTAAAAGTATTATTATATTATTGATCGATTGACTATGACTTTTCAGATCAACCAGTAGTGCTATTGCAGGGTTAGCCCCAGGTAAATATTGCAATCCTTCAGCCATTCCTGGACCTGTGACCAAAAACAAGCTAAAAATGGACAGTAACAAAACAAATGATCTAATGATTCTGTCTCTTCGCAGCAAAATCTGCAGAGCTGGGAAGATTGTATCCCCCATATAAATAACATTCTATTGGTAGCAAGAATTTTGTAAAATCATTTAAATTGAAATATTATACGTTTTGAATCCGGCATCGTTTTGCATATCAGTTCATAAACACTATGCCATGGAATCGGTACGTCAAAAATCTCTTCTCAACTATTTGTCACGGTTTCGGCCGAGGCTGCCTCTCTTCCTTGCTCGGCCAGGCTTCGGCGTTCGTCGTCTCCGGAATACTAGCTGCCACCGTTGTATGTTTCTATGTTCGTTTGCTTTTGTCTGATTGTTGTACACCTGTTATCGTTTAGTGTAATTAGTGTCCTATAAGTTCTCGTTGTGTTTGTCTAGTGTTTGTGTGTGATTGTTTTACTGTCGTGCCGGTAGGCTGGATTTCTACTGTTTGCTCGGTTGAGCTATATTCTCCATTGTTTGGAGTGTTTTTGTCGCACCTGTTAGTGCGGCCGTTATTTTCGCCTACGTGCGGAGTCTCGCCTCAGGGCGTTTGTTTTGTGATTGTTTTCGTGTGCATCAACTAAAGTCTGTTGGACTAACGTTCTGCGTCCTGCGCCTGATTCCACCACCCCACCCACCTACATCTACCTTGACAGAATCACACACCATTCTCGATGGAATCAGCAGGAGCCGCAGCAGCACAGGCGACGTTGGAGGACAGGGTCCGCGAACAGAATGACCAGATCCTGCGGATGGGGTCCGCACTGCAGGAGGTGATCACCACCATCCGAGGCTGGGAGATTCGAGGGACTCCTCCACCGCCATCCTCCCTGCCCGCACCATCGGCCACTCAGCCCATTCCCGCTCCGGAACCCAGAGGAGTTCGACTCTCGCTCCCGAGGGCCTACGATGGGACCGCGGCCGGGTGTCAGGGATTCCTTCTCCAGGTGGAGCTTTACCTGGCCACCGTGCACCCGGCGCCCTCGGGACACGAGAGCGTGTCCGCCCTGATCTCCTGCCTTTCCGGGAAGGCGTTGGAATGGGCCAACGCAGAGTGGAGGAGAATCGACGCTAACACCATCACCTACGACGAGTTCTCCCGCCGCTCCAGGGCGGTGTTTGACCATCCCCCGGAGGGGAAAGCGGCGGGGGAGCGTCTGGTCTGCCTCAGGCAGGGGAAGAGGAGTGCCCAGGAGTTCGCCTTGGAGTTCCGTACCCTAGCGGCGGATGCAGGGTGGAATGAGCGGGCTCTCATCGATCACTACCGATGTAGTCTACGCGAGGACGTCCGTAGGGAGCTGGCCTGTAGGGACACCAGCCTCTCGTTCGACCAGTTGGTCGACATGTCCATCAGGCTGGATACCCTGCTAGCTACCCGCGGACGTTCCGAGGGGGGTCCGTCCATTTCACCCTCCAGCGCCTCCGAGCCGTGCCCCATGGAGCTCGGAGGCGCTGGCGCTAGAGAGAGGAGGGGTCGGCTTATGAAGGGGTCCATCTCCTGCACCAACTGTGGTCGGGGAGGACACACCGCGGCTAGGTGCTGGGGATGGCCTCCTCGGGGAGAGGACGACAGGTCCCGCACTGGGGAGTCCTTCCAGGTGAGTAGGCGCCCCAATCACCCAGAGCTCTCTGTTGCACATTTCTGTATATCTGTGCGTTTTCCACAGGTAGCACCTCATTCCCAGCATAAGGCACTGGTAGATTCAGGCGTGGCTGGGAATTTTGTTGATAAGAAGTTTTGTTTAGCCTTAGGGATTCCCCTTCTCCCTGTTGACGTTCCCTTCCCCGTTCATGCCCTAGATAGCCGTCCGTTGGGTGCGGGCTTGATCAGGGAGGTCACTGCGCCACTTAGGATGTGTGCGCAGGGGGGTCATCAGGAGATGATCCAGCTATTTCTGATCGACTCGCCTGCGTATCCGGTGGTGCTGGGCATGCCCTGGTTGAGTTCCCATAACCCATCTATTTCGTGGCAGGAGAGGGCTCTGATGGAGTGGTCTGCCCAGTGTGTGGGTCGATGTTTAGGCGTTTCCGTAGGGGCTACCTCGGTGGAGAGTCCAAACCAGGTGCCCGCATTGCACGTTCCCCCTGAGTATGGGGATTTGGCTATTGTGTTCAGTAAGTCGAGGGCGACGCAGTTGCCTCCCCATAGGCAGGGAGATTTTGCGATAGACCTCCAGGCAGGAGCTGCGCTCCCACGGAGCCATGTGTATCCTCTGTCTCAGGAGGAGAAGAGAGCTATGGAGACGTACATAGACGAATCTCTGAGACAAGGATACATACGGCTCTCCACTTCCCCTGCGTCCTCGAGTTTCTTTTTTGTGAAGAAAAAGGATGGAGGATTACGCCCGTGCATTGATTACCGTGGTCTCAATCAGATCACGGTGAAGTACAGTTATCCACTCCCGCTGATTGCGACCATGACGGAGTCATTGCACGGGGCGCGTTTCTTCACTAAATTAGATCTCAGGAGCGCGTAAAACTTAGTGCGCATTAGGGGGGGCGATGAATGGAAGACAGCCTTTAGTACCACCTCGGGCCATTACGAGTATCTTGTCATGCCATACGGGTTGATGAACGCTCCTTCAGTTTTCCAATCATTCGTGGATGAGATCTTCAGGGACATGCAGGGGCAGGGGGTGGTCGTGTACATCGATGACATTCTCGTGTACTCGCCTACCCGAGTCGAGCATGTGGCCCTGGTGCGCCGAGTGTTGCGGAGACTGTTGGAGCACGACCTGTATGTCAAGGCAGAGAAGTGTCTGTTCTTCCAGGAGTCGGTCTCCTTTTTGGGTTATCAGTTGTCTGCGTCAGGGGTGAAGATGGAGGTAGACCGGGTGTCAGCCGTGCGTAATTGGCAAACGCCAACTACTGTGAAGGAGGTGCAGCAGTTTTTGGGGTTTGCGAATTATTACCGGAGGTTTATTCTGGGTTTTGGACAGGTGGCAGCTCCCATAACGTCTCTTTTGAAGGGGGGTCCGGTGCGTCTGCAGTGGTCAGCCGAGGCGGACAGGGCGTTTGGGAGGCTGAAGGACCTGTTTACCTCGGCTCCGGTGCTGGCGCATCCGGATCCCTCTTTGCCATTTCAGGTAGAGGTGGACGCGTCAGAGGCTGGTATAGGAGCCGTGCTGTCGCAACGGTCCGGCGCGCCACCTAAACTCCGCCCCTGTGCTTTTTATTCCAAGAAGCTCAGTCCGGCGGAGCGAAACTATGACGTGGGGGACAGGGAGCTGTTAGCCATGGTACAGGCCCTAAAGGTGTGGAGGCACTGGCTTGAGGGGGCTCAACACCCTTTCCTCATTTTGACGGACCACCGTAACCTGGAGTACATCCGGGCAGCGAGGAGGCTGAACCCTCGCCAGGCGAGGTGGAATATGTTTTTGACCCGGTTCACATTTAAGATCACGTACATCCCTGGGTCACAGAACGGTAAGGCAGACGCGCTGTCTCGGCGGTATGACACGGAGGAGAGGTCCGTGGAGCCCACTCCCATACTGCCGGAGTCGTGTCTGGTGGCACCGATAGTGTGGGAGGTCGATGCCGAACTCGAGCGGGCGTTACGCACCGACCCTAGTCCACCTCAATGCCCGGAGGGTCGGAAGTACGTTCCGCTCGAGGTTCGGGATCGATTGATCTATTGGGCTCACACGTCACCCTCCTCTGGACACCCTGGTATCGGCCGGACAGTGCACTGTCTTAGTACCAAGTACTGGTGGCCCACGTTGGCGAGGGATGTGAGGGTTTATGTTTCCTCCTGCTCGGTGTGCGCCCAGTGTAAGGCGCCTAGACATCTGCCTAGGGGTAAGTTACTACCCCTGCCCGTTCCACAACGACCATGGTCTCACCTCTCGGTGGATTTCCTCACTGACCTTCCTCCTTCACAGGGGAATACCACTATACTGGTCGTTGTGGACCGGTTTTCTAAGGCCTGTCGTTTGCTCCCTATGCCGGGCCTTCCTACTGCCCTGCAAACCGCCTAAGCACTATTCACCCATGTGTTCCGGCACTACGGGGTACCCGAGGATATTGTGTCTGATCGAGGTCCCCAATTTACCTCCAGAGTCTGGAGAGCTTTTATGGAGCGGTTGGGGGTCTCGGTGAGCCTCACCTCGGGTTACCACCCGGAGAGTAATGGGCAGGTGGAACGCGTGAACCAGGATGTGGGTAGGTTTCTTAGAACATACTGCCAGGACCGGCCGGAGGAGTGGGCAAGGTAAGTTCCCTGGGCCGAGATGGCCCAGAATTCCCTACGCCATTCCTCCACTAACCTAACCCCTTTTCAATGTGTGTTAGGTTACCAGCCGGTTCTGGCACCTTGGCAGCAGAGCCAGATCGAGGCTCCTGCGGTGGATGAGTGGGCGCGGCGCTCGGAGGAGACATGGAATGCTGCACACGTCCACCTGCAGCGGGCCCTCCGACGTCATAAGGCGAGCGCCGATCTCCACCGCAGTGAGGGACCGGTGTACGCACCTGGTGATCGAGTCTGGCTCTCTACCAGAAACCTGCCCCTCCGCCTGCCCTGTCGGAAACTGGGTCGGCGGTTTGTAGGGCCATTTAAAGTCCTGAGAAGGTTGAACGAGGTGTGTTACAAATTACAACTACCTGTTGAGTATAAGAGTATTAACCCCTCGTTCCATGTGTCTCTTCTCAGGCCGGTGGTAGCTGGCCCACTCCAAGAAAGTGAAATCAGGGAGACTCCTCCGCCCCCATTGGACATTGAGGGGGCACCGGCGTACTCCGTGCGGTCCATCTTGGATTCGAGACGTCGGATGGGGGGTCTCCAATATCTAGTGGAGTGCGGCCCGGAGGAACGGTGCTGGGTGCCGAGGAGAGACATTTTGGACCCGTCTCTCCTGACGGAATTCCATCGTGGGCACCCGACGCACCCTGCTCCGCGTCCTCCTGGTCGTCCCCGAGGCCGGAGTCGGCGCACGTCTGGAGCCGCGCGTCAAGGGGGGGGTACTGTCACGGTTTCGGCCGAGGCTGCCTCTCTTCCTTGCTCGGGCAGGCTTCGGCGTTCGTCGTCTCCGGAATACTAGCTCCCACCGTTGTATGTTTCTATGTTCGTTTGCTTTTGTCTGATTGTTGTACACCTGTTATCGTTTAGTGTAATTAGTGTCCTATAAGTTCTCGTTGTGTTTGTCTAGTGTTTGTGTGTGATTGTTTTACTGTCGTGCCGGTAGGCTGGATTTCTACTGTTTGCTCGGTTGAGCTATATTCTCCATTGTTTGTGTCGCACCTGTTAGTGCGGCCGTTATTTTCGCCTACGTGCGGAGTCTCGCCTCAGGGCGTTTGTTTTGTGATTGTTTTCGTGTGCATCAACTAAAGTCTGTTGGACTAACGTTCTGCGTCCTGCGCCTGATTCCACCACCCTACCCACCTACATCTACCTTGACACTATTTTGCAATCTATGTGGGACGGCTGACAATCCTTTCATCCTTAAATGAAACTGGTATACTTTTTTATTCATCAAAAATGTATTTAACCAATTATGTTCTTTAATGCAGGGCTAACAGACAAGTTCCTTACTTTTTCCCCCTTCCACTTTCCTCTTCCATTTTTGCGGTAATGCTGCAATTATTTGGTTGTAATTTTGGGTAGAGCAGATATTTCCATATGTTTTTGTTAGCTGCATGTGCGACATAACTCCACCAGTCCTACCTATGATATAATTTACGAAGATTATACCTTTTTTTTGTATAATAATGTTTTTTTATCAATTAGTATATTTGAGTTTAACCACAATATTTGTTGCATTATTTGTTCTGTCATTTCTGGAGGATTAAATTGAAATTGCAACCAACTTTCTATGGCTTGTTTTAGAAATAGTGATATTTGGGAGATTATTTCCTTTTCAAATAACTTAAAGTGAGAGGTTGTAATCTGAATAAAGGGAAAATGCCATTCTTGAACATGGGGTGAGACAATGTTACTAATTTGCTAGAGAACCAGTGTGGATTTAAGTGTAACTTTTGTATGACTGAAGCTTTTACTGATAGGTCTAATGCTTTAATATTTAATAATTGATGTCCTCCGAATTCATATTCATTATATAAATAGGGCCGTTTAATTTTGTCTGGCTTGCCGTTCCAAATAAAATGGAATATTATTTTCTCATATAATAAAAAAAAACAACTGTTCTCTAGGCTTAGGCAAGACCATAAGCAAATAGGTCAACTGGGATAATACTAAATAATTAATCAGGGTGATTTTTCCACAAATAGACAGATATTTACCTTTCCATGGTAGCAAGATCTTATCTATTTTTGCTCACTTTCTATTAAAATTTATTGGAGTGAGATCATTTATTTAATTTGGGATATGTATTCCGAGTATATCCACATCACCATCAGACCATTTTATTGGTAAACTACATGGTAATGTAAATTTTTAATTTTTTAGTGATCCAATACGTAATATAGTACATTTATCATTATTTGGTTGTAATCCAGAGGTTAGAACATTTATCTAGATCCTCTATGAGGCTGTGGAGGGATTCAAGTTGTGGATTTAAAATAAAACATGAATCATCAGTGTACAATGACACATATGATTATGAATATCATTGATTATATAAAAACATTTAAATAATTGATTATTAAAGGGTTACCTTTGCAAGGTTTAATAGAAATTAGTTTCAACACTATTTACCTTCAAGAAGAGCTGCTTCTTCTATTTAATGAAGTTGGTCAAAGAAACCAAAATTAGACAAAATTACAAGTCAATATGATGTGTAAAAATACAACAAATAGACTTGCGGGAAAAATGTAATTCTTACCTGCTGGCCTTTCATTAGGCTCTGTTTTATCTGAAATGCAATGACACTAATATCAAGATGTGAAAATGTGAAAACATGTACAGTATACTATTAGTGGAATGGTCATCCTGAGTGATCTCAGGAAGCAGCAGGTACTTCTGGATAATGGCAGTTACTCTGCTCTGTACTCATAGCTTGGCTATGATCAGGGAAATTAACGAGGAGCGAGGAGCACCCCGAAGAGCAGAGCCTATATGCGAAGAGCAAACATACAACAAATAAAATGTCACCCAAGTATCTGAGTTCTCATGTCACAAATTTGTATCATGGCTGGAGTTCATTTACACAAATGTGCACATCTCAAATGTGCACACCTTTAAGTCTTGGGAGTACAAAATGTTTCCTCACATGTGTAGACTGATGTAAAGTATTGGGACAGTGACACTTTTTGGGGTGTTTTGGCTCTGACATCATAAAACAAAAGATACAAATAACATACCCCCAAGACATGCATTTTATGGGGGTATGGTATTTGTGCGTCTGTAACTTTCTCACTCATTATTATTGATGATTAATTCAGGATTATCCGTAATCATGGTATTATCCACATGAATGTAGAAGTGTTTAGAAACATATTATATTCTTATTTACAATAAAAGTGACTCCAAAATGACACAAACATTATTTACCATTTATTTCAATTGTGCACAAAATAATCTGAAACACAACCAAAACAAACAGCAAATGCATCCAGCAAATGTGTAAAGTCACAAGCTTGATGTAGTCATTGTATGCTATGAATATGGGACCAAATACTTACATTTTTACTACTTTAATACACAGACAGTATAAGAGAATTTGTCCCAATTCTGTTGGTCCACTAAAAGGGGGGGACTATGTACAAGAAGTGCTGTAACTTCTAAATGGTTTACCCGATGTGGATGAAAATACCCTCAAATCAAAGCTGACAGTCTGCAATTTCAAATTCAAAGTACTGGAGTACAGATTTGATTTGAGATTTTATCGACAGATAAAAAAATGAATTGGCATGTACCATCTTGTTTTCCTGCGAGTGGTGTTCAATATGCTAATAAGCAATGCTGAATGATTGTGCATATGAGGTGAAAAAGTGCATTTTCTAAAGATAATAATATTCATATATAATATAATAATAGATAATTGATAGAATTTCATTTTACCTTTTGGAACTGATTCCATATCAGTTTGCATAGCACTTTCTAGGCAGATTAAAGCTGACAGTCTGCACTTTAAACTCATGGTCTTTGTATCATTTCAAATCCAAAGTGCTGGAGTACAGAGCCAAAACACACAAAAATATGTCACTGTCCCAATACCTTTGGAGCTCACTGTATTTGATAATAGTGTTGGTTAAAGAGGTAGTTCACCCAAATTACAACATTACATATTGTTTCATGTGAACAAGGACAGAGTGAAATCCATGCTTTGATTTTTCCACTTTCACTGCTTACTGACACATTCTCCAAAGAAAACCAATGTAGGTCAATGTACCCAACATTAACATGTTTTCAATTTCATGCCCAAATCATCCAAGTAATCAGTCTGACTTGATTTGAAGTTGGTTTGTGATGACTTGGCCATGGAATTTAATAATATAATCTTGTTAATATACCTGTTTTTTTGTTCCAGAAGAAGAGCCCAATTAGGGTAGAGATTTTTATTATTTTTTATTTAACCTTTATTTAACCAGGAAGGGCTCATTGAGATTTAAAATCTCTTTTTCAAGAGCGTCCTGGCCAAGATAGGCAGCACCAAGTCATTACAAAAAATTACAGACAGACAACATGAAAAACGACAAGTAATCTAGTAAAAACCATTCATGAATTCACAAGAGCATAACAATATCAAAAACAGCAAATTAAAGACATTGACAGGTCAGGGAATCAGCCTCAAAATCCTTCATCAGAGATTTAAAAACACCAATCGGGACAAGTTCTTCCAGTTTAAAATTATTTTGTAAGGTGTTCCAAGACGATGGCGCAGAGTACATAAAAGACCTTTTACCAAATTCAGTTCGGACATTTGGAACAGTTAGCAGGATAAAGTCCAGTGAACGAAGAGAGTACCCACCACATTTCTGAACAATAAAAATGCCCAAATAAAAAGGTAGTAAACCCAAAATGGCTTTGTAAATAAAAGTATACCAGTGACTGAGCCTACGAGTGACTAGAGAAGGCCAGCCAACCCTGGTATACAAAGTACAGTGGTGCGTAAGGGTTTTGCAGTTTAAAATAAATCTCAAAGTACCATGATAAAGAGTGTCAATTGATCTCAAACACTGAGCGGAAGCATTCATATATAAAATATCCCCATAGTCTAGTAAAGGCATAAATGTAGCTGATACTAGCCTCCTTCTGGCTTCAAAAGAGATGACTAAAATATTGATGACCAGTAATGTGATGAAGCCCCCAAGACTCCAATGTCCTGTAGAAGGAAGAAAAACCACTTAAGCTTTAATAGAACATTACTCTGTAGTTGAGAGTAGCAGCCATTTACCATTGATTATCAGTTCATGAATTGCCATGATATTTAGTAAACTATATTTTTTTAACCAATAAGGCACTCAAATCCTGATAAATTGAGTCCTTAGTTAGTGCCTAATTCATAGTAATAATAAGAGGGATTTCTGATGCTGAAAACATGGGATAACATCATATTAACCTGTCACCTCCTACATTTTTGGTGCCCCATATATATTTTTTGCCACTAAATAGAATAATACGTGCCCTGTACACTCTCAAGTCAAACAACAGATGTACCACACATATGACAAATTGAATGTGTGATACTGTACCTTGCTTTTCATTTTAGGCAGGGGTGAAAGTAGATGTCATTTCTTGCCGGAACAGGACCACCAACATCTTTTATGGGCCTAATTGGTAAAGATTTTTCTTTTTTCTTTTTAAATGTATTACATACCGGACCGGCTTATTTTCTCTGATTATAGGTCCCTTGTCTATCGTACCCTTCATCAATTAAAATACAGTATTTAGATATGTCATACCAATGGGTTTTGATTTGTATACTGCTATGGGTATAAGTAAACTTGAACTTGAATTTACATCATGTGTAACTGAGTGAACTGACTGAAATAGTTCAATATTGAGATATTAAATGTTAAAGGTATTGATAACCATTTCTGAAATGCTCACCCTCCATTGGAGCTCTGGGTATTATTCTTCCCTCCCTCTTCTCTTCCTCAGACAGAGAGACTGTACAGGAGAGCCAATCGGAGTCTGAGGGAGAATACAGCAGCCAACCACTGACACTCACTAAGCCCTGAGGATCTGTTGCAGAATGAAATACACATTCATAGATACATGTGCACAAACACAAACATACAGTCGTAGATAGCCTTCTTCAGATGGATTTTGCCTCTGTAGTGATTCTACAAGTAATTACCCGAGATGTCGTGTACTTCTTGTCCATTTCTGATCTCTGTCCCCTCTTTGTTTTTCCACGTGAGTGTAGGTTGTGGTGACCAGCCCTCTGATGAACAGGTAACGTTCACCAGACCTCCTCCTCCTCTTGCTTCAGCTACAGAGAGAACTGGGATACCACCTAATACTAGTGAAAATATAAAGGGTGAGTGTGAGGGCATGTTACAACCATGAAAATATTATACAAGGCATATGTTCTGTGAACCTGTCCCCAGCCACTGGGTCACTACCTAATACTAATGGAAATAGAAAATGGGAGAGGGTGGGGGCAGGCTATGACTATGTAGACAAATATTTGAAGAAATCACATTTTCCCGTGGATTATCATACGGACATCATAAAACAAGAGATACAAGAGTATTTCTGCTACAATATTGTGAGTATTACGCAGGGTTGGGGTCAATTTCATTAAAATTTCAGTCAATTCAGGAAGTACACTGAACTTCCAATTCTCTTCAATTAAAAACATTTGGAATTGGAATTTGGTTTACTTTCTGAATTTACTGGAATTGAAATGGAACTGAACCAAACCCTGGTATTATGGTATTTTTGGGGAAGTTGTAGTTTTGTGGACCTAAAATGTCATCCCATGTTGAAGGGATAGATCACCCAAATTACAAAATTACACATTGGTTTCCTTACCCTGAAATCTGTCTATTGACAAGTTAAGACAGCAATCCATGCTTCGGTTTTGTTTACCTGGCCACTGTCACCAAATGCAAACTATTTAGCAAGTATGGCCTATTAACCAATGCAAGTGAAGGAAACCAATCTGTAATTTTATAATTTGGGTGAACTATCTATTAAGTAAGCACTGTCCCCAGTCCCTTACCATTCACTGTGAGGAGTACAATGGCCTTGTCGTACCACTGTTCACTGCTAACATAGCACACATACTCCCCCCTGTCTTCTAGAGTGACCCTCTCCAGTATCAGGGACACATTCCCTCTCTCCAGCCCCCCAGTTAGAGACATCCTGCCCCTGTACCGGGGGTCCACAGACGTCTCCTGGATCTTGTGATCTTTGTACAACAAGGCAGGTTTGTTGAAATCACCGGACCGGTACCAGCGCACCTCCAATGGCTCCGCATTGAAGAGAGGTGAAAGTTCACAAGGTAAAGAAACGGAGGAGTTCAACCAGGTCAAGATTGGACCATGTGGGACCGACAAGATGAAGACCGCTGGGGGAGAGCGAGAGAGAGAGAGAGAGAGAGAGAGAGAGAGAGAGACTAATACATTTTTTCTTACTCAAAGAAATTGAAGGATAATATTATTTATTTATACATTTGAGACAGTTATGTAGAGAAAATAGGATTTTTTGCAGATAACTAATAGCATATGCTCACCAGGACTTTGGGCTGTGATGTGAACGGTGAGAGCTGCCAGTATCATCACCCTCAGAGACACACCTGTGTTGAGATCAGTGTGATGACATTATCATCATAACAGGGTATGCTGAAGTAAGGAGTGGAGTAAGGAATCATGTCATCTCTATTTGTGGAATTTCTATCTGCAATGTTTAGTATGTTGCACCCTGAAAGCTAAAACTGTTGGTTCAGCCAAACAATCATATTCATCCAGCCATTGTGTAGCAAAGACACCAATTAATCCTGCTTGGATGAATGCTCGAGTAAATGCTGATTAACCCTCCTTAAGAATTATTCTAATACTACAGTAGGAAGTAGAGCCTTTTTTTGTAAAAATAAAAATAAGTCAAGCAATAGAATATCAAAACATGTCTTTGTAAATAAGATTAAACCAAGGGGAGGAGAGGAGGAAAGGGATAGTGAAGTACAGAGATACATGCTTCAGAGAAAGGTAGTAGTGGTGAAATTCATTTCTACCTGAATGCATCCTTCTTCTTCAATTTCAAGTTGTTGTAACATACATTTCCAGGTGTTGCAACATCAAACCTCTGCGGCTTTGGAGTTCTCTGATACTCCTATAGATTCATGACCAGCTGACATATCACACTGTATTTTAATTCTACTTTGTAGGAGATAATGAAGATAGAACAGTTTATCCACTCCCATCTGTCCACTCCCTCTCTTTATTGTATTGTCTTAACATAAAGTCATGTGACAGGGCTATGACTTTGAATTGATCATAGAAACACTATGTTGTTTTTAAAAACAAAAAGTAACACCTACTTCTTAGGTTGTTCTTCAAGTGTACTTATATGAGGAATAGTGAACTACACTCTTAGAAAAAAAGGTGCCATCTAGAACCTACAAGGGTTCTTCCGCTGTGCCCATAGGAGAACACTTTGAATAACCTGTTTTGCTCCCAAGTAGAACCCTTTTGGTTCCAGGTAGAACCCTTTACACAGATGGTTTTACATGGAACCCAAAATAGTTCTACCTGGAACGTAAAAGGGGTCTACCTGGAACCAGAAAGGATTCTCCTATGGGGACAGCTGAAGAATCCTTTTGGAACCCTTTTTTCTAAGAGTGTACCTGAGGAATTCCACATGGAAGAGCTCACTCATTGATACCCAATCACAAATGTAACCCAAGCACCTGTACAGTCTATCAACTTGCGGAGCGCTCACCTACCAGAGAGCAAGGGGGACCTAGAAACCGCTCAAATCTCCAAGAGTACATAGGGATAGGGACTAGCCTAGGGGTTGATTTGGAATTGGGCAAATTGTGACGGCCCTGAATTTGTATGAACCGTCTCAGTGCTTCTCCTGCCGACGTTGCGCTTCCCATTTAATTCCCTATTACATAGCCAGCATCAGCTGAGCAAAAGAGGGTTGCGACAACATCGACCGATGAGCGCCTAGGGTTAAGCGACTTTGATCAATGGAAAGTGCGAACAAGCTGTATCTTTGTTTTTTGGCGGATTTGGCACAACTGCACTGTGACTAGGGTCGGCATGGCGGATAGTTCAGATGGTAGCATTAGGGTAATTGATATTGATATTGATAATGATGATAAAAACAGTGATGATCAGCTATTTACACCTGTTGCAAATAGGAGGAACAGGAGTAAGAGAAATCGCAATGAGGGTGATGGAGGGATGAATACTGCTGGAGAAACAATGTGTAGTGTTGAGAGTAGACCTGTAAAGTGCAGGACCTCTAGACAAAGAGGTTGGAGTAGAAAGTTCTAAAGTTATGTTAGTGTTTCCAGAACCAGCAAGTAAGTACTTCCATCCTTTGCGTTTGACAAAAGCAATTAGGGAAGAGATTGGGGTGATTAAAGATGCCAAACCGATGGGTTATGGGAAGGTCCTGATCTTTGCAAATAGTGCAATTCAGCAGGAAAAAGTATTGAAATTGAACTCACTAAATGGGGGTCGGGTGAAATGTCACATTCCCGGTGCTATGTCTAAACTGAGAGGAGTAATTGCTGGGATGCCATTGGAAATTACAATGGAAGAAGTGAAGGCTTCCCTTAAAGGAGGAAAAGTTATTGACTCGAAAAGGATGAAAAGCAAGAAGAGTAACAGTGGAGTGGACACTACAACTGTATTGTTACACTACAACTGTATTGTTACGATTTGAGGGGAATCTGCCCAATAGGGTGCAGCTAGGATCACTCAGTTATCCGGTTAGAGAGTATGTGCCGCCTCCACTTCGGTGCTTTAATTGCCAGCGGATGGGGCATGTTGCTATGTAAAATGAGATGTGCAAAGTGTGGTGGGGATCACGAGTATGGGAAATGTGGGCCTGATGCTAAAGTTAAATGTTGTAACTGTGACGGAGAACATAGTGCAGCATATGGAGGATGTGAAGTACAACAGAAAGCCATGGAAGCAGAGAGGTACAAAACTACAAACAATGTATCCTATGCTGAGGCTGTTCAGAAAGTGAATAACAAACCTAGTGTTCAAAATACTCATGATACAACATATTGGCAGATAGTGGCCGCTTCGAGGATGCCAGCGGAACCTCAGGCCATTGTTAATGTGATATGCGAGCATAAATGCTCGATTACAGAGAAAACCATGGTAGTAGGTCGTGTAGACTTCTTGGGATTCATGTGTAGGGCAATCAATATGATTGCTCCACATAAGAGCAGGACTGCACAAATAAAATAAGTAGTGAAGGCAGCCAAAGACATTCTAGGGATTTCTGAAGTTACGGAAGAAATTATACATTGAATGCTGAACCAAAATTCTAATGATGATCAGGATAATAAATAGTATTATGGTGTTCCTTATTGTTCAATGGAATGCTAGGAGTTTGATAGCCAATGGGCAAGAATTTAAGAAGTTTATACATGATTTAGATGTTTTACCAGACGTGGTGTGTATACAAGAAACATGGCTTGAACCTCAATTGGATTATATTATTCCTGGTTTTATCTCTGTGAGACGTGATAGAATAGAGGGTTCGGGTGGTGTGTGTGCTACATTTATCAAAGAAGGTGTAGCACATAGAGCAATTAATGGTTTCAAAGAACATGAATGTGTGGCAGTGGAGATTTGTAGAGAAGGGGGTAATATCACATTGTTTAATTACTATAATCCTTGTAAACCCATCTCTGTATCTGAATTAGATATAGTTGTGAAATCCAGTAAAGGTGATAAGAAGATATGGTGTGGAGATTTCAATGTGCATAACAGCTTGTGGGGCAGCAATACCACAGATGTCAATGGTTTAGTTGTTGAAGATTTTATGGAGTGGAGGGGACTAGTTTGTATAAATAAATAAGTAAATGTGACTAGAGGTACATTGTCATGTTCAGATCTTACATTGGTGTCTTCCTCCATTGCTGGTATACATTATGTGAGTGGGATGTGAAGATAGAATCCATAATAGGTAGTGATCATTTCCCATTCAAGTGCAACATACAGTGCATTCGGGAAGCATTTAGGCCGCTTCCCTTTTTCCACATTTTGTTATGTTACAGCCTTATTCTAAAATGGATTCAATAATATTTTTTCCTCATCAATCTACACACAATACCCCATAAAGACGAAGCGAAAACAGGTTTTTAGACATTTTTGCAAATGGAAAACAGAAATACCTTATTTACTTAAGTATTCAGACCCTTTGCTATGAGACTTGAAAATGAGCTCAGGTGCATCCTGTTTCCATTGATCATCTTTTAGATGTTTCTTCAACTTGACTGGAGTCCACCTGTGGTAAATTCAATTGATTGGACATGATTTAGAAAAGGCACACACCTGTCTATATAAGGTCCCACAGTTGACAGTGCATGTCAGAGCATAAACAAAGCCATGAGGTCGAAGGAATTGTCCGTAGAGCTCCGAGACAGGATTGTGTCGAGGCACAGATCAGGGGAAGGGTACTAAAACATTTCTGCAGCATTTAAGGTCCCCAAGAACACAGTGGCATCCATCATTCTTAAATGGAAGAAGTTTGGAACCACCAAGACTCTTCCTAGAGCTGGCCACCCAGACAAACTGAGCAATCGGGGGAGAAGGGCCTTGGTCGGGGAGGTGACCAAGAACCCGATGGTCACTCTGACAGAACTCCAAAATTCCTCTGTGGAGATGGGAAAATCTTCCAGAAGGACAACAGTCTCTGCAGCACTCCAACAATCAGGCCTTTATGGTAGAGTGGCCAGACGGAAGCCACTCCTCATTAAAAGGCACATGACAGCGCGATAAAGGACTCTGACCATGAGAAACATGACTCTCTATTCTGATGAAACCAAGATTGAACTATTTGGCGTGAATGCAAAGCGTCACGTCTGGAGGAAACCTGGCACCATCCCTACGGTGAAGCATGGTGGTGGCAGCATCATGCTGTGGGGATGTTTTTCAGTGGCAGGGACTGACTGGGAGAATAGTCAGGATCGGGAGCGACGCTCCCCATCCAACCTGACAGAGCTTGAGAGGATCTGTAGAGAAGAATGGGAGAAATTCCCAAAATACAGCTGTGCCAAGCTTGTAGCGTCATACCCAAGAAGGCTCGATGCTGTAATCGCTTCCAAAGGTGCTTCAACAAAGTACTGAGTAAAGGGTCTGAATACTTATGTAAATGTTATATTTCAGTAATTTTTTATTATACAGTGGGGGAAAAAAGTATTTAGTCAGCCACCAATTGTGCAAGTTCTCCGACTTAAAAAGATGAGAGAGGCCTGTAATTTTCATCATAGGTACACGTCAACTATGACAGACAAATTGAGGAAAAAAAATCCAGAAAATCACATTGTAGGATTTTTTATGAATTTATTTGCAAATTATGGTGGAAAATAAGTATTTGGTCACCTACAAACAAGCAAGATTTCTGGCTCTCACAGACCTGTAACTTCTTCTTTAAGAGGCTCCTCTGTCCTCCACTCGTTACCTGTATTAATGGCACCTGTTTGAACTTGTTATCAGTATTAAAGACACCTATCCACAACCTCAAACAGTCACACTCGAAACTCCACTATGGCCAAGACCAAAGAGCTGTCAAAGGACACCAGAAACAAAATTGTAGACCTGCACCAGGCTGGGAAGACTGAATCTGCAATAGGTAAGCAACTTGGTTTGAAGAAATTAACTGTGGGAGCAATTATTAGGAAATGGAAGACATACAAGACCACTGATAATCTCCCTCGATCTGGGGCTCCACGCAAGATCTCACCCCGTGGGGTCAAAATGATCACAAGAACGGTGAGCAAAAATCCCAGAACCACACGGGGGGACCTAGTGAATGACCTGCAGAGAGCTGGGACCAAAGTAACAAAGCCTATCATCAGTAACACACTACGCCGCCAGGGACTCAAATCCTGCAGTGCAAGACGTGTCCCCCTGCTTAAGTAGTACATGTCCAGGCCCGTCTGAATTTTGCTAGAGTGCATTTGGATGATCCAGAAGAAGATTGGGAGAATGTCATATGGTCAGATGAAACCAAAATAGAACTTTTTGGTAAAAACTCAACTCGTCGTGTTTGGAGGACAAAGAATGCTGAGTTGCATCCAAAGAACACCATACCTACTGTGAAGCATGGGGGTGGAAACATCATGCTTTGGGGCTGTTTTTCTGCAAAGGGACCAGGACGACTGATCCATGTAAAGGAAAGAATGAATGGGGCCATGTATCGTGAGATTTTGAGTGAAAACCTCCTTCCATCAGCAAGGGCATTGAAGATGAAACGTGGCTGGGTCTTTCAGCATGACAATGATCCCAAACACACCGCCCGGGCAACGAAGGAGTGGCTTCGTAAGAAGCATTTCAAGGTCCTGGAGTGGCCTAGCCAGTCTCCAGATCTCAACCCCATAGAAAATCTTTGGAGGGAGTTGAAAGTCTGTGTTGCCCAGCGACAGCCCCAAAACATCACTGCTCTAGAGGAGATCTGCATGGAGGAATGGGCCAAAATACCAGCAACAGTGTGTGAAAACCTTGTGAAGACTTACAGAAAACGTTTGACCTGTGTCATTGCCAACAAAGGGTATATAACAAAGTATTGAGAAACTTTTGTTATTGACCAAATACTTATTTTCCACCATAATTTGCAAATTAATTCATTAAAAATCCTACAATGTGATTTTCTAGAAAAGAAAATCTCATTTTGTCTGTCATAGTTATATTTTGGTTTCATCTGAACATATGACATTCTCCCAATCCTCTTCTGGATCATCCAAATGCACTCTAGTAAACTTCAGACGGGCCTGGACACGTCTGGCACTGCAGGATTTGAGTCCCTGGCGGCGTAGTGTGTTACTGATGGTAGGCTTTGTTACTTTGGTCCCAGCTCTCTGCAGGTCATTCACTAGGTCCCCCCGTGTGGTTCTGGGATTTTTGCTCACCGTTCTTGTGATTATTTTGACCCCACGGGGTGAGATCTTGCGTGGAGCCCCAGATCGAGGGAGATTATCAGTGGTCTTGTATGTCTTCCATTTCCTAATAATTGCTCCCACAGTTGATTTCTTCAAACCAAGCTGCTTACCTATTGCAGATTCAGTCTTCCCAGCCTGGTGCAGGTCTACAATTTTGTTTCTGGTGTCCTTTGACAGCTCTTTGGTCTTGGCCATAGTGGAGTTTGGAGTGTGACTGTTTGAGGTTGTGGACAGGTGTCTTTTATACTGATAACAAGTTCAAAAAGGTGCCATTAATACAGGTAACGAGTGGAGGACAGAGGAGCCTCTTAAAGAAGAAGTTACAGGTCTGTGAGAGCCAGAAATCTTGCTTGTTTGTAGGTGACCAAATACTTATTTTCCACCACAATTTGCAAATAAATTCATTAAAAATCCTACAATGTGATTTTCTGGAAAAAAAATTCTCAATATGTCTGTCATATGTGACGTGTACCTATGATGAAAATTACAGGCCTCTCTCATCTTTTTAAGTGGGAGAACTTGCACAATTGGTGGCTGACTAAATACTTTTTTCCCCCACTGTACATTTCCTCAAATTTATAAAAACCAGTTTTTGCTTTGTCACTAGGCATGTTTATTGTGCGTAAATCGATGAAGGAAAAAAAACTATTTAATCAATTTTAGAATAAGGATATTATCGTAACAAAATGTGGAAAAAGACAAGGGGTCTGACTACTTTCCGAAGGCACTGTATGTACAGTACCAGTCAAAAGTTTGGACACACCTACTCATTCAAGGGTTTTTCTTTATTTTTATTATTTTTTACATTGTAGAACTATAGTGAAGACATCAAAACTATGAAATAACACAGTGGTTTCTTTGCAGCAATTTGACCGTGAAGGCCTGATTCACACAGTCTCCTCTGAACAGTTGATGTTGAGATGTGTCTGTTACTTGAACTCTGTGAAACATTTATTTGGGCTGCAATTTCTGAGGCTGGTAACTCTAATGAACTTATCCTCTGCAGCAGAGGTAACTCTGGGTCTTCCATTCCTGTGGCGGTCCTCATGAGAGCCAGTTCCATCATAGCGCTTGATGGTTTTTGCGACTGCATTTGAAGAAACTTTCAAAGTTCTTGAAATGTTCCGTATTGACTGACCTTCATGTCTTCAAGTAATGATCGACTGTTGTTTCTCTTTGCTTATTTGAGCTGTTCTTGCCATAATATTGACTTGGTATTTTACCAAATAGGGCTATCTTCTGTATACCCCCACTACCTTGTCACAACACAACTGATTGGCTCAAACGCATAAAGAAGGAAAGAATTTCCACAAATTAACTTTTAACAAGGCAAACCTTTTAATTTATATGCATTCCAGGTGACAATCTCATGAAGTTGGTTGAGAGAATGCCAAGAGTGTGCAAAGCTGTCATCAAGGCAAAGGGTGCCTATTTGAAGAATCTCAAATATAAAATATATTTTGATTTGTTTAACACTTTTTTGGATACTACATGATTCCATATGTGTTATTTCATAGTGTTGATGCCTTCACTATTATTGTACAATGTAAAAATTAGTGAAAATAAAGAAAAACCCTTGAATGAGTAGGTGTGTCCAAACGTTTGACTGGTAGTGTATGTGTGTGTGTTGAACTGAGCATCCCTGAATAACATTTAAGTCAAAATGATACCCCATTTAGGCCTAAGAGCTAAATCTTGGTTTCATCAGACCAGAGAATCTTGTTTCTCATGGTCTGAGAGTCTTTAGGTGCCTTTTGGCAAACTCCAAGCGGGCTGTCATGTGCCATTTAATGAGGAGTGGCTTCCATCTGGCCACTCTGCCATAAAGGACTGATTGGTGAAATGCTGCAGAGATGGTTGTCCTTCTGGAAGGTTCTCCAATCTCCACAGAGGAACTCTAGAGCTCTGTCAGAGTGACCATTGGGTTCTTGGTCACCTCCCTGACCAAGGCCCTTCTCCCCCGATTGCTCGGTTTTAACGGGGGGACCAGCTCTAGGAAGTGTCTAGGTGGTTCCAAACTTCTTCCATTTAAGAATGATGGAAGCCACTGTGTTCTTGGGGACCTTCAATGCTGCAGAAATGTTTTAGTACCCTTCCCCTAATCTGTGCCTCAACACAATCCTGACTCGGCGCTCTACATACAATTCCTTCGACCTTATTGCTTTGTTTATGCTCTGACATGCACTGTCAACTGTGGGACCTTATATAGACAGGTGTGTGCCTTTTCTAAATCATGTCCAATCAATTGAATTTACCACAGGTGGACTCCAATCAAGTTGTAGAAACATCTCAAGGATGATCAATGGAAACAGGATACAGCTGAGGTCAATTTCGAATCTCATAGCAAGTGGTCTGATTACTTATGTAAATAAGGTATTTCTGTTTTAAGTTTTTAAAACATTTGCAAACATTTCTAAAAACCTGTTTTCGCTTTGTCATTATGGGGTATTGTGTGTAGATTGCTGAGGATTATTTAAAAAAAATCCATTTTAGAATAAGGCTGTAAAGTAACAAAATGTGGAAAAAGTCAAGGGGTCTGAATACTTTCCGAAGTCACTGTATGTATGTATGTGTGTGTGTGTGTGTGTGTGTGTTGAACTGAGCATCCCTGAATAACATTTCAGTCAAAATGATACCCTAGACATGTGTTCCTACAGCTGCCTCATATTAGACATACCGTAGTTGTAGTGTTGGCCTACTTTAAAATACATTGTCTACAGTATGCCTCCTTTGTCGTGTTTTAACCTTCATGTCTTAGTATTTATTCAACATATTATCATAACATGTTTATCACTTTTTCCAGGGCTGAACACAGGGAGAAAGCAGTTTGATACCACATCACTAAACGTGTAGAGATGTGACTTTGTCTCAACATTATAAAAAGACAAAGTTTGTCTGTCACTGTCTAGAAACACTCCTACTATAGAAAGATATTCTGCCACAGTTATTTGTTTTGGCGGGTTAGTTGTTTTTACATGGAAACCTTTTCCTTTTTCATAAAATAAAATCCAGAAACCATACTGAGGAGTTAAAGGAATGGTAGATTTTCTCTGAGCCTTTTCTCTGGCCACACCGATATACCATGACAGCTTTTCTGTACAATTATCCCCCATCTTCACTTCCCAGTAGTGCTGTCCAGAGATTAAACGCTCTTTACCCAACACATGGGGATGCTTGTTTGAGGAATTGTTAGCTTCTCCTGTGCTGTACTGAGCCTTTTTTCCTTCATCACTCACATTAAAAGCAAGGTGAGCAGTCTGGGCATCCATAGTGACGTTCTCTGAGGGAAGAGAATATGATTTCATTAATTCAGACACAATGTTGACATGGATAAGTCTTACAATTTAGGCCCATACAATAATAGTTATCATCTAATAAACATCTAGTAATTTTGTCCACAAAGAATATCCTACTTTTGAATCCTTTCACCTGGAGCCAATCTGCAGAAAAGCAAATATGAAGTCAATGGAAAACACTGAGATTCTATAATTTAGATTCACATTACTATGAATATTAGACTCAAGTTAAATTTACTAAACTTTAGGTTATTAACTTTACCTTTTAGATTAATTCCTTCTTCAACAGCTTGTTTCTCATGAATGTGTCCTGCCTCTACGAGCACAAACACCATAAAATAATTTTATTGAAATGTATACAAATATTAGTGACTCAAGACAGACTTTTGGATATGAAGCATGGTTATCATAATCATGACTATTCATTGATTACCTTCAATAAGGTGTCTTGTCTCTGTTGAATGGGGAAGGTGGAAGGCAGTGTAAAAATGTGATATTTACTTGCGATATGTGTGTATTTGCACAAACATTTGACTTAGTCAAATGTACAGTATCTGTTATATCACCCAAATAAGATGGATTGAGAATGAAAACGTTACCTGGCCTCTGCTCAAGCTCAGTTCCTGCTGAAATGCAGAGAAAGACCACGCATCATATTTTATGATACAACATATCTTATATCTCATTAGATACACATCATATTTCTATTTATTGAATGTCACACAGATCATATAACAATGTACATTACCTGGACTGCCTTTGCTTTTTTGTGATGACAACCGTGCCAGGGAATCTAAAATAAAAAATAATGATTGTTGAAATGCTTTCTTAGATAAAAGGTTAGTAATAAATAGTGATAGTAACAAGTTACAGTATATACTTATTTGTTTGCCCAGCATGATGACCACAGATGCAAGAGCCGAGAGGAGGAGCAGAGACAGGACCAAATATGCAATAAATGCTTCTCTCCAGGGTCCTACACACAGAAAATCAAATTCACAAATTCACGCAAGCACTCATAAGATAGAAAGATAGAGACACATCTTCAGCATGTTCACATTCCTCTTACAGCAGAGTATGTGGGATGGGAAGTAAGTGGGATCTGAATGGGTGAATGCTGTTTGTAGGACACTCACTCACCAGGCTGGCATATCTGTGGCAGGATTCTGCTCTCGCGCTTCTTCTCCTCAGACAGAGAGACTGTACAGGAGAGCCAATCTGAGTCTGAGAGAGAATACAGCAGCCAACTACTTACACTCACCAAGCCCTGAGAATCTGATTCAGCAAAGAGAGACAGAAAGAGAGAGAGAGATAGACAGAGAAAGAGAGAGAGAGAGACAGAGATAGATAGAAAGAGAGAGAGAGGATGGTTTTGATTTTCACTGTTAGGTTCTAAATAAACAGAGTGAAACTCACTGATGACTAGTAAAGCTCAAACCAAGTTTATTCACCCACAGGGTCACACAGCTGCATCAGACAAAGACATATTTATACAATCACTGGTATTTAAACCTTCCTCCTATGCTGAGTATCCTCCTTACACATATGGACAGCCAATACATCTCTGTTGCTACACAGGAAGTTAAGTGATATGGGTAATAAACTGTTCCTTCTCCTTTCATGTGACCTGACCTCGGCCCCCATTCCTCACTAATCCACAGCTATCCACCCTTATCAGTGACCGCAACTATGTGATTGCCTTTTCCCTTACTTAGTAACATTCCAAGCCCCTGGCTCATATCCAACCTCCATTGACCCCACCATACACATTCCTCCTACATATAACCATTAACTTCTGGTGTAGCAAGTATTTCAAATTACAACCCAACAACTGAAACCAGACTGTGGCCCTTCTCTTCTCCATAGGATAACTGATGTCTAGCAATAACATGTTCTGACAGAATGTAAACGTTCTGCCTTCCCCTCTCTCCCTCAGTAACATGAATAAGGATATTTCATATTTCAAGTTTAGAAGTCAGAACCCATCATCACAATGAACATTTTACATACATTTGTATGTTATCATTGCAAGTAATGTTTTTACCAGATGTGTAGAGAACTTCTTGTCCATTTCTGATCTCTTTCCCCTCTTTGTTTCTCCAGGTGACTGTAGGTTGTGGTGACCAGCCCACTGATGAACAGGTAACGTTCACCTGACCTCCACTTCCTCTTGCTTCAGCAAGAGACAACTGGGATACCACCTAGTACTATTGGAAATATAGGGAGTTCAACCCAAAAAATAGATAGCACTGTTAGAAAGTTTGTTCTATTTTCAAGAATTGTTCATAAATTCAACAAAATGAGTAATACTAGTTAGATTCTGAACTAGATTCAACCCAAAAGCACAGTATCTCTCCCTAAACAAGTTTACATCACGTTATGTTTGTTTACAGGTTCATCAATTGAAGAAACGTAGTCCTCTGCTCCTTACCAATCAGTGTGAGGGACACTTTGGCCTTTTCATACCAATGTTCACTGCTGACATGGCACACATACTCTCCCGTCTTCCAGAGTGACCCTCTCTAGTCTCAGGGACACGTTCCCCCTCTCCAGCCCCCCAGTTAGATACACCCTGCCCCAGTACCGGGGATCCATAGATGCCTGGATGCTGTGGTCCTTGTATAACAAGGCAGGTCGGTTGAAGTTACCAGGACGGTACCAACACACCTCCAACGGCTCTGCACTGAAGATAGGTGAGAGTTCACAAGGTAGGGAGATGGAGGCATTTATCTGGGTCAAGATCGGACCATGAGGGACCACCAAAGTGAAGACCTCTGGGGCTGGGTAAAGGGTAAAAGAAAGAAGAACGTGCTATGAAGAATTATCATTCACTTTGCCCTGTTTATGCACTCAGTATTGTTACATTGGACAAGGAAGAGTAGTTCCTTACTCAAAATGCTTTTATTTTGTGAACATTCTTACCAGGTTTTTGAGCTGGGATAGGATCAGTGAGAGCTGACAGTATCAGCACCCTCACAAATACCCCTGTGTTGAAAAAAGAGGACAACAACACTGTTACATTACCCAGCTAAATGTATAAATCAATCAAACAATCATGTGAACACAGTTGCATGTGTGTTAAAAATATATATCTCTACAAAACAGGGCATTTAAATTATGCACGTTGGAATTTCAGACACAGACACAGTGTTATGTATTTATTGCCATTCACATGCCAACGCCTACCCATAAAAAATGCAATAAAATGACTACCAGGCAAAGTTTCAATGATCATGTGACTTTCACTAATCCTGCATGGACGACAGTAGAGATAGAAACGGACTAAAAGTCTTGAACAAAAACATAAAGTGCTGTATGAACTTAATCCTTATTTTGTTAAATTGGTTAATAATCTAATTTAATAATTTAAACACCATCTCTATGCACATGATCTTTGATCAAAAACTAACCTGAAACTGGGAGATAAGCAAAGAAATTATAGCTAATATCAAGATTAAAACAAGAACGGAAGAGGGAGAGTAGGACACCATTCTTCAATGATAAGTGAACTCAATTCTAGAGAACCATCATATTACTATATATTTTATATAGGAAGGCTGCTCCTCATACAGTGTAACGGAATTAATTTGTACCCGAGTGCATGGTTCCTCTCCCTTGATTTCCTGCTATTGTGAAACCAAAACGCCTGTGATTTTCTTGTAATCCGGTAGATTCATGGCCATCTCAATATCACATTGTATTTTGAATTATACTTTGAGTTCCACTTTGTAAATGAGAGAATAGACCAGTAAGCATAATACTAAGGTTTTGCCTCTACAGCCTGTCCTCTTGTATGACATTATCTGTGCGTTCACTTTCACCACCAAGGGTTACTGATTCACAAGTTAGCTGCCCACAGTTTCTGCTGATCATGAAGGGGGACCCATTGTAGAGAACTAGACTTTGTCTTGACTGATCCTGCTTGTTTGATACCCTCCATATATAACAAACAGTATAATGCTTATTTTGTGAATAAATAAAACATAAATTACCAGCTCTATAACTTGATCAACACCCCATCTGTAATAAGGAGACAATCCAGAAAAATATGCATTTCACATTCTCTATGGTGCACTATAACACTACGCCTACGTCTCCCGAGTGGCGCAGTGGTCTAAAGCACTGCATCGCAGCGCTAGCTGTGCCACTAGAGATCCTGGTTCGAATCCAGGCTCTGTCGTAGCCGGCTGCGACCGGGAGACCCAAGGGGCGGCGCACAATCGGCCAAGCGTCGTCCAGGGTAGGGGAGGGAATGGCCGGCAGGGACGTAGCTCAGTTTGTAGAGCATGGTGTTTGCAACGCCAGGGTTGTGGGTTTGATTCCCACGGGGGGGCCAGTATGAAAAAAAATGTATGCACTCACTAACTGTAAGTCGCTCTGGATAAGAGCATCTGCTAAAATGTAAATGTAAAAAACAAAGTGAAAAAAAAGATAGACACAGGAGGAGGAGAGAGCAGAAGTAAAAAGTGAGAATCCCATGGGGGGCCAGTATGAAAAATAAAAAAATAATGTATGCACTCACTAACTGTAAGTTGCTCTGGATAAGAGCATCTGCTAAAATTACTAAAAAGTTTAAAAAACGATAAGACACAGGAGGAGGAGAGAGAAGAAGTAAAAAGTGAGAATCCCATTCTTTGAAGAGGGCAGTTGTTAATCATAGAGTGAAGTTTATTTGTACCTGAGTGCATGGTCCCTCTCCTTTGCTTTTCCAGCTGTCGTAACATCAAAACCTTCTGTGGGTAATTGGAATGCTCTGGTAAAACTTATGACCATCTGACACATCACAGTGTATTAAAGTTCTGCTTTGGAGCCCAAAATGGTAATAGAAGAGATAAAACAAGTTATCCCTCTCCTGTCTGTCCACTCCCTGCCTTTAAGGTGTTCTCTTTACTTTCACATTCTCCATGGTGCACTATAACACTACGCCCAACACCTATCATTTTATATTGTATGTTCAGCAGTTTCATTATTGATGAGGGCTGCGAATAGTGTATTTTGTCCCTGAGCTGGTCAACAAATGGTTGCGTCTCTACCTACTGGAGGTACTGCAAGTTAGTTTCAACCTTAAAAGTAACAAAGAAAGTTAGCAGGTCAGTTAGGAAATGCCTTTGTCACACCATCTGGGTAAGGGCATTCCTGTTCTGCACCAGAAATACTCTAAATGGAGAGATGGGAAACTCCTTTCGATTCGTGTTATTATATTCCTCTTTCATTTACAAATCTGATGACATGACTGAGACCGGGCTGTATCAAGGTTTTTTTTATTTAGTTGAGCCTGATAGCTAGCTACATTTCGTATTTGTATAGTTAGCTACAGTGCCTTCGGAAAGTATTCAAACCCCTTGACTTTTTCCACATTTTGTTACGTTACAGACTTATTCTAAAATGAATTAAATAAATACAAATCCTCAGCAATTTACACACAATACCCCATAATGACAAAGCAAAAACAGGTTTTTAGAAATGTTTGCAAATGTATTAAAAATGGAAAACAGAAATAACTTATTTACAGTATTCAGTATTCAGACACGTTGCTATGAGACTCGAAAATGAGCTCAGGTGTTCCTGTTTCCATTGATCATCCTTGAGATGTTTCTACAACTTGATTGGAGTCCACCTGTGGTAAATTCAATTGATTGGACATGATTTGGAAAGGCACACACCTGTCTATATAAGGTCCCACAGTTGACAGTGCATGTCAGAGCAAAAACCAAGCCTTGAGGTAGAAGGAATTATCCATAGCGCTCCGAGACAGGATTGTGTCGAGGCAGAGATCTGGGGAAGGGTACCAAAACATTTCTGTAGCATTGAAGGTCCCCAAGAACACAGTGGCCTCCAACATTCTTAAATGGAAGAAGTTTGGAACTACCAAGACTCTTCCTAGAGCTGGCCGACCGGCCAAACTGAGCAATCGGGGGAGAAGGGCCTTGGTCAGGGAGGTGACCAAGAACCCAATGGTCACTCTGACAGAGCTCCAGAGTTCCTCTGTGGAGATGGGAGAACCTTCCAGAAGGACAACCATCTCTACAGCACTCCACCAATCAGGCCTTTATGGTAGAGTGGCCAGATGGAAGCCTCAGTAAAAGGCACATGACAGCCAGCTTGGAGTTTGCCAAAAGGCACTTGAAGGACTCTCAGGCCATGAGAAACAAGATTCTCTGGTCTGATGAAACCAAGATTGAACTATTTGGCCTGAATGCCAAGCGTCACGTCTGGAGGCAACCTGGCACCATCCCTACGGTGAAGCAAGGTTGTGGCAGCATCATGCTGTGGGGATGTTTTTCAGCGGCAGGGACTGGGAGACTGGTCAGGATTGAGGGAAAGATGAACGGAGCAAAGTACAGAGAGATCCTTGATGAAATCCTGCTCCAGAGCGCTCAGACTGGGGCGAGGGAGTGGCTTCGGGACAAGTCTCTGAATGTCCTTGAGTGGCCCAGCCACAGCCCGGACCTGAACCCGATCTAACATCTCTGGAGAGACCTGAAAATAGTTGTGCAGCGACGCTCCCCATCCAACCTGACAGCGCTTGAGAGGATCTGCAGAGAAGAACGGGAGAAACTCCCCAAATACAGGTGCGCCAAGCTTGTAGCGTAATACCCAAGAAGACTCAAGGCTGTAATCGCTGCCGATGGTGCTTCAACAAAGTACTGAGTAAAGGGACTGAATACTTATGTAAATGTGATATTTCCTGGTTCTTTTATTATACATTTGCAAAAAATTCAAAAAACCTGTTTTTGCTTTGTCCTCATGGGGTATTGTGTGTAGATTGATGAGGGGGAAAAACTATTTAAGCCATTTTAGAATAAGGCTGTAACGTAACAAAATGTGGAAAAAGTCAAGAGGACGGAATACTTTTCAAATGCACTGTATATGTCATTTAGTAGACACTTTTATCCAAAGCGACATGGAAGAACTGGGACATTTTCAGCTTCCAGGAATTGTGTACAGATCCTAGCGACGTGGGGCCGTGCATTATCATGCTGAAACATGAGGTGATGGCGGCGGATGAATGGCACGACAATGCGCCTCAGGATCTTCTTCCAGTTCTTCCATGGCCTACATACTCAGACATGTCACCCATTGAGAATGTTTGGGATGCTCTGGATTGATTTGTACAACAGCGTTCCAGTTCCCGCCAATATCCAGCAACTTCGCACTGCCATTGTGCCATTGAAGAGGAGTGGGACAACATTCCACAGGCCACAAACAACAGCCTGATCAACTCTATGCGAAGGAGATGTGTCGCGCTGCATAAGGCAAATGGTGGTCACACCAGATACTGACTGGTTTTCTGATCCACGCCCCTACCTTTTCTTTAAGGTATCTGTGACCAACATATGCATATCTGTATTCCCTGTCATGTAAAATACCTAGATTAGGGCCTAATGAATGTATTTCAATTGACTGATTTCCTCATATGAACTGTAACTCAGTAAAATCTTTGAAATTGTTGCATGTTGCGTTTAGATTTTTGTTCAGTATATTGAAACATTCAACAACACCAGTGAAACCTTATCAACAGATTACAGTAATTTATGAATTGGGACAACATTTTAACAGAATTCAAGAATGCAAAGGATATTGCTAATTTGTACTACAGTAGCTTCACAGTATACATTCACAATCTAGCTACAGGTAGAAAAAAAAGTTAAAGATTTGTGGTTGATTTTATAGAACTCGCCAGCTTGTAGTCCTAAAGTTAGTTCTGGTTCGTTCAGCCATTTTTTTTGGGAAATAATTAGGTTTTGGGATAAACGCAGAAAATAGCATCTGAGGTTAACACAGCCTTAGGAGATTTTGATCTGAGATAATATCAGTCAGTTAATATGAACGTTATGAATTAAGCCTTTATGTGCTTTTTCTGATTACATAAAAAGTGACGTTAGCTGATAAAGATGATCTCCTAAGCCTGTGTTTACCACAGACCTTATTTTCTATATTTATCCAAAAACCCTACAAAAACTCCTTTCATTTTCCCATAGGGTTTGTTCAATGAACCATGGCGGGTTACTGCCAACAAAAAGACGGCATTAATATTGTTCTCTTTTTCTTGTGGCGTCTGAAAACTTTTCGGGAAAAAGACACACACATTTACAACTGGGCATCACTGAATAACACAAAATGTGTATAACGCATGTCTCATTTGACATGAATTTCACCTGCATCTCGGACCCATTTCACACTATAGTGCTAACCCAACCGATACTGTGCTGGCTCTGATATTGTCCTTTCAAGCACGGTTCCAGCAACTACAGTGGATGCTTAACCCGGCCAACGCAGTTCAGCTTAAGGGTTTTGGTAGTCATTACAATATTTTCAATGGGGTTTTGTCACATTGTCCTGGGCTGAACACAGGAAAGTAGTTTGATGTCTTCACATCAGTAAATGTGTAGAGAAGTGACTCTGTATCAACATTATAAAAAGACAGAGTGTGTCTGTCACAGTCTAGAAACACTCCCACTCCCTCTATAGTGATCTCTGCCACAGTTATCGGGGTTTGAGGGTCAGTATTGACATGGAAACCCTTTTCTTTATCATAAGAAATAATCCAAAATCCATTCTGTGGAGTTAAAGGAACAATAGATCTAACATTTTCTCTGGCCACACCAACATACCATGACAGTTTTTTGACTTTTTGTTCCTTTACCTTCACTTCCCAATAGTGTTGTCCTGAACTGAAACTCTCTTCACAAAATACATGGAGATGCATTCTCATAGAGGGGTTTTCTGTATCTTTTTCTTTTACGTAAGTAGCCCATATCGTATCTGAAGATTATGCCTTTGTTAAATGTTTTGGAGGAACAAAGAATGTTGTTTTATGATCTTAGTTCAAATGTAGCGTTGGGAGGGTGATGCCCCAGGGGAGACTGGTGATTGGCCAGAAGAGGGGAGTCACTCCTCTTTTTGCATTGTTTATAAATAGGGGGTAAACGATGAGACGGCAGAACGGCCATAACAATCTGGGGAGCCGTTCTCCGGACATCGCGAGTCTGTATCTATGCTGTAAATTCGTGATTTTAATAAAAGCCTCGAACACGATGCAGCATAACGGACTTTTTGTTGACAGCAATAATTGCCACCACTCATCATATACGACATAATGGCGCCCAACGTGGGGCTGGGTTTGCGTCTCTTCCTTGTTTCAGTCAACCGCCGGCCTAACTCTCTCTGAAGCATGGCCGAAAAAGGGTGAGTGTCCTTATCGCTTCGGAGTTTGTTAGATTGGATATGACTTGTGTACACTGAGGAGATGTTCCATTTCGACCTGGCCTCGGTGGCGTTGTTGCTGGTCGACTGGAGTCTGCTAAAATTTATTCCATCAAAAACGGCAGTTAATTGGAATGTAGAGCGTTGAACGGTAGGGATTTAAGTATTGAAAGTGTATAATTCATTGGTAACGGGTGACAATGGATTGGTAGAGAATAAATGTTGGAAGACGTCTGCATAGTTAGGGCACCGGGAATCTGGAAAAGCCCTCGAATCGAGGCGATTCTTTAGGAATGGGCCATAAAATCCTTGCAACGCGTTATGTGGTGTAAGGTTAATTCTGGGAATTATTAAGCTGGACGAATTATATGCATGTTATATACTCATCGTATGGTTGACGAACTATAATGCTTGGGGTAACCTCTCTATGATTATCCAGAACTTACGGCAACACAAAGTTAGAAGGAGATATTACTGATAGACAATGATTGGGCCACGGTGCGGGGTGTTCATTTGTATAGCTAGTAGGCTGCAGTTAGCTGGAGGTTGGTGTTAATGCTGGATTGTTTCAGGCCACGTGGTGCCTCGTGGCTAAGGCTGGATTGTATGGTTCGGGTCACGTGGTACATCGTGGCTAAATGCTAATGCTACATGCTAATTGTGTTTTGTGCCACGGTGTACCTTAGGCCAAGCTAAATGTTAATGCTTAAGGCTAAATGCTAACTGTGTTTTGTGTCACAGTGTACCTCAGGCTAATGCTAACTGCTAATGCTAATTGTGTTGCGTGCTACATGCTAACGGATATCCTTAGAGATTCCATTGCGATGGATTAAAGTCTCTTAAACTTGTTACTGTCTGTAAGTCAGGTTGTATGTTTTGTGAGCGCTGTTAAATGTTGTTTGACTATAAGGGGGAAATGGGAAATTACAGCTGGCTGTTATTCTTTCTGTTTGGGGAGAGAGAATAGAAAATCTTCCTTTCACGGTGAAAAGGGATTTTTGAATGGTTGTGCGCATGCGTTTAATTTTGCGATACTACCCGACAGAAAGGGGGAGTTTATGACACGAGATTAGGACACGTGTTGATTTTACGGGGCTAAAAACTACGAAATGAGGGTGGGCTAAGCCTACAAAACAAAATGGTGGGGTACAGGTCATAGGTCCCATTTGGCGTTACCCTGCAAGGAAAATAGATAGACAGAGGAGAAATTTTAGCACGATGATTCTAGTTTAAACTGCGATTGGTTAAAGATGAAACTTGTTTTGTAACCTATTGAATTTATAAATTAGATATAGGGTAACGGATTATAATAGATTGAATTGAATTAAATTAAATGACGGATGAAAATAAAATTTTAAATGTTTTTGAGCGATCTATAATTCGTCCTGAGTTAAAGTCTTAGAGCGAATGTAAAACGGACGAATATTGAATGTGGATAACTTGGTTAATTGCATAAACTGCTGAAATCTTGTGTGTTTCTATGTTTTTTTGAAATATGAGAGGAACATGGAACGGCGAGGTGAGACGAGAGAGAGAGGAGGGGCTGACGGGTGCGTGGCGTGACGTCACATGACGTGACATCACATGACGCAGCAGAGGATCAGATATCAGGCTAGGTTGCAACATTTTCCAATTTAAAGATATGTGATGTTATGACAATTTTACATAGGCTTGGCAAATACTATTTCATTAAAAATTGCATTTTGGAAGCTCTGTATCACTGGGGTTTGATTACAGATGTGTTGAGAATCAAGGATGGATTGAGGATTCTTCTGTAAATTTATGATAATTAGGGGTTAGAGCAAGGGGTTAAAGGCTTTGTTTATGGGTATTTTAGTCTGAAGTTTACTAACTTCATTTACTTGCATTTGATGGGTTGTGGTAAGATAGCCAACACTAATTGATAAATTGGTGATATAGGAATAAAGAATTGGTTTTAAAATTATTCCTAATTTTTAATTGAGTTTTTAATTGGTTTTTAATTTTTTAATTAAATGGTTTTGGAATAAGGTATTTAATTGAATTTTTTAATATTCATATTTTATTTAATTTGATTTTTTGGGGGGTTCTTAGGGTTATATTAATAATTTAAGGGGGGAAGCCATAGCCATAGGCTATACAGTCTAACATAACATAGTTCACAATAAAGGAATATAAAAGGCTTGATATAGGGGAAAATTGATTAAAATAGTCATTTTTTTAATCAAAGTAGGGTTAGAAAGACTAATGGCAGATGTTAGTACACCTTTCTCACATACGGATTCAGCAGAAAGACACCCACCTTACGAGAAGGAAGCTTTCAGTGATCATCTAGCATGGTGATTATGGCATCAGAGATGAAGACGAATACGAGCAGAAACGACGATGAAGATGAATTCAAAACTCCAGAAGGAAGGAAAACCGGGATGTCTGGGAACTTAAGGAGAAGAGGATGATGAAGATGAGAGTGATTGATGAGAGGTCATGGGTGGAGGTGACTCTGTGATCAGAGGGAAGTGGCAAGAGAGGAAAGAAGAAATGGATACTAGAGATTTGATCTCTGATGAAAGTTGAATGTACAAGAGCAAAGAAGAAATGGAGAAGTGGAAGAAGTAACACGACTGGATGAAGACCTCAAGAATTGAAGGAGAAGAATAATACAGTGAGGCCAAAGGAAAGGCCACTGGTAAGAAGATGATATTTCAAGAACAGAACTTAGAAGATAACCTTTTGAAGAATACTGATAGGTCCACAACGAGAAGAACCGGACGAAGAAAACTCAATCAAAGACAACTTATAACTGGTGGTGGAGAAGAAGAAAAGAAGTGTTGGTTATGAAGAATCAGAGTGAATCAAATCAACAATCACTGTTACAGCTTCAACTGAACAATATCAAATGCAATTGTATCAGTCAAGGGGGGTACCAGGTGTTATATCCACAGCCAAGGTCTGGACAGACACAGAATTGGAGAGGAAGAGAAAATAGCCAACAATTGAAGTAAAAACAACCGACCATTAGAAGTGATAGTGAATAGGGGAAAAACGTATCTGGGTTCAGTCTAAAGAGGTTAAACATATCACTCTGTAAAATAAACTAATTAGGTTAGGATAGGGATTGGAAGTAGTAAAACAGTTTAATTACTCTTAAGGAATCAATTGAGCTCTGCTATAGAAGTCAAATAGGAATTAAAAGAGACAATATACCAATGACATTGTGGGAAGAGATGCATGGTGTAAATTGAAGTGTTCAATCAGAGGCACACTAGACGACTGACTGTCTGGTAGAATATTTTAAGAAGTAGGGTTTTTTGGGAATCATTTGCTTAAAAGATAATATCATAGGAAGGATGATAATGTATTAGATTACCTGTTAGACAATCTGTCTGGGAAAATAAACTTAATAGAGTGACTGTTATTCTGGGTTACATCCTGACACAAAGAGATTTGAGGTTAGGCTAAAGGTGTTTAGTCGGTTTTGCCAAGTCTGTGTGTAATGAGTCAGAAGCAGGTGGGGAACTTTCCCAATCACATATTCTACAAATTTGGTGGTAAGGGATTTTGTGAAAATTAGGGGAAAAAGTTAAATGTTATGAGAGAAAAGATTAGATTAAAATAAGTTAGGGGTAGGCTAGGTTGAAGGGACTCTAAGACAGTAAGCTAAGTTTCAAAGTTAGTAGTAAGAAAGAGAGAGAACAATGGTGAAGGACACTGTAGAGTAGGAAGATCAAGGTAATTATAGGGGTATTTTGTGTAATCAAAAGTTTGAAAGTCAGGGATTTAGAGAGAGGACTGAGATTTGGGGAAAACTAGGAGTAAATAAGGACATTAACACTTCAGTCTATTAGAACAACAGGGAGAAGCAATTTAACTCTTTCAACATGGATAGTTATTAAAGTCATAAATATATTGCATTTGATTATAAGGGAACCAATACAGCACCAATTTTAGGGGGAAAATACTTATTAGGGTTTAAGATGGGGACGTTTCTCCCATATGGAGAATAAGTATTGTTATCAGGACCAGGAGTAAAAGGAGGTATAGTTTAGAAGAGGGTTAGGAGTGACTGTTCACTTATTTGGCGTAAGGTTACAGAGAAAGGTCAGGGAGAATATATGTGTACTTATCTAGTGCAAGCATTAGAAGTTGTTCCGGTTAGGAATTATTGGTTAAAGGGCTATGTAATTTGTAAGGTGACGCTTATAATGGAAGATTTGAAGTCTGTAGAAGTTTCCACAGTCACAGAGGGAGTTAAGGATAAGTTTATTACAGTAGTCACTCCAACAGTGAATAATACACATGGGATATGGGTAGCTTTTCCACTAGAAGGAATTAAGGGTTTTAATTCATCAACTAAATCAACGACGGTAATGGTAACTTTGGAAAGAAATTAATGACTCAGGAGTTTATGTTACGGATGGAGAGGGCTGTCAATGATAGTACGAATAGGATTAAAATAGGAGAGCAGATAGAAACAATATAGATTAATCTGAAATGGAGAATATAGATTCATCATGGAGCTGCAGGATGAGGTCTTTGATTTTGATGACAGACGGGAGGAGGTATCTGCAGTGCCGCTTGTTCGTCTGTTGTGGAAATTAGAGATAGGTTAACTCATTCTGTAAGATCAGTGAGGAATCTTGAAGGTCCATGTCCGTTGAGAATTCCATCCCAGACATGTTAGACGGTTGCGCAGCCTCTGTCAGGTATGGGTCAGTCTTATGCTTTGTCATGGCTGTGGAATTAGCAACGGTCATTGACAGATAAAATAATGTAGTTGTCAGAACAGTGGTTTAAGCCTAGGTTTAATTGTTCTTGGGTAAATGGTTTACCCTATGGGAATTGTTAGATGGAAAGGAAAATTAGGTAACAACGGAACCATGAAGTATTCAGGTGAAACATTGAGGGATAAAAGTTGTTTAATAAAACATATGAGGTAAGGGGTATGTTTATGGGAAGATCAGAGTGGGATGTTATATGATAACTTTGGATAAGCATGACCATAAGGGTAGAGATGACAAATATAATGTAATTGTTGTGGACCAGGTAGTAGAACAGCAGGACTTTGATGGTTAAAAGATTAGCTTTTGCCTATGACTATGGGGAATTGGAGATATTTGGTGGGTTTGTGATGATAAAATATATATACTTATATTAGGAATGGACAGGATTTGGTTACATGTCAACGTTGAAGCTTCCATATGAGGCTTTTACTATTAAAAGAGGAGTAGCATCGAACACAGATCGATCTGAAATTAGAGTTCAAAATAGGATGAAAAGGGACATGTCATAGTCTTCAAGCCTATTATTGAAGAATAAGTCTAAGGGAGAAGGGGGGGACTTTATTCATGGTATGGTGTAACATTTGGGAAGATCATATTGATAAATATTAGTTATACTTTGAGTCCAGATAGTTCAGATAAGATCACTGGGGTTATAGATGCATTATAAGGGATGTGTTTGGGAGATCTGAGAAGATTTGGTTGCAAGATCAATTAGGCCAGTAGGGGCAGTGATGGGTCAGATTTTAGTTTCAGCTTTGATAACACTGGGTGATTGTAATTTGTTACTTACCTTTGAGAAAGTTATGATATTGAGATAGGTTGGAGAGTGATTCCTGGAGACAACACTCAGATGCCGGTGTTGACTGTTCCTGATCTGGATAAAGATGGATGGACTACTGATGGATAAATATCATTTTTTTATGAGTTGATTATTTTTCAAAAAAATTTATTCAATAGTAGGGTGATGTTGGTATGATTTATGAATCAAGGGGGGGATAGGTTAATGTGATTCATACATCATTTATAGGTCATTTTTATATTCTTAAATTGATGTTGAGGTTTAATTTGAAAATGTTGTTTTGCAAAAGATACTGTTTGGTCGTTTATTTTCTTGTCATTCCAGAAGCATTTGGGAGAACATGTGGAGATTGGAATACTCAAACAAAGACAATATGAAGGGACAATATGACTGGAGGAGATGAAACAAGGAGGGTGTGGCTGATTCCATCATTAACAAGTCCATTGGAAGTCGAGACTACGGAGGAGATGAAGTGTAGTGGACTACATTCCAGTGTCTGCAATGAAATATAGACATATTTGATGTGTAATACATAATTGTGTCATATTCTTAGGTATTGATTTTAGTAGAATGATGTTTGATGTTATTGAATGCAGATGAGGATCTTAGATGCTTTTGTTTATTTCGATGGGGTTTAGGGAAAGGACGTTTAGGCAGGGAGAGATTCCCTTTCAGGTCCTATGGGTTGACCAGCCTGAGAGTGGATGTTTCTGGATAGGATTTTGTTTGCAGGGGAAACATGTGTATTTAATGGCATCATAGTTTCAAATGTATTTACATGGTTTATGAGTTTATCTGGAGTACCGCGGTGGTTGCCTGGGGCAGAGGGACCGTGAGAGAATTTTACTGTCTTGATTGATGGATGGATGGATTTGGAACAAAGGTTGCCAGACAGTTTTTCGCTCTTACACTCCATAGAGATTTCTTCATATGTCATAGTAATGTATTCATACTTCATAAACAGTTGTTCATATGTCATAGTAATGTATTCATACTTCATAAACAGTTGTTCATATTTCATAGTAATGTATTTACACTCCATAAACAGGTATTTCATAGAAAGGTATTTACACTCTAGAGGAGAATGTGTTTGGTTTAATGTTAAAGATACTCAATAAGATAAATGGTTAATAGTCATAATCTTATTCTGTTTGTTTTCGAGACGTTTATTTCGTCTCGAAAGGGGGGAATATCGTATCTGAAGATTATGCCTTTGTTAAATGTTTTGGAGGAACAAAGAATGTTGTTTTATGATCTTAGTTCAAATGTAGCGTTGGGAGGGTGATGCCCCAGGGGAGACTGGTGATTGGCCAGAAGAGGGGAGTCACTCCTCTTTTTGCATTGTTTATAAATAGGGGGTAAACGATGAGACGGCAGAACGGCCATAACAATCTGGGGAGCCGTTCTCCGGACATCGCGAGTCTGTATCTATGCTGTAAATTCGTGATTTTAATAAAAGCCTCGAACACGATGCAGCATAACGGACTTTTTGTTGACAGCAATAATTGCCACCACTCATCATATACGACACCCGCTTTCCTTTATTGACTCTAATAGCAGGGTGCACAGTCTTTATATCCAGAATGATGTTCTCTGATGGAACTGGAAAGACAAGATTTATTTCATTTACACAATAAGTTGGGATGGATTGGTAAGGATTTCAGATCATGTGGACCTACAGGTAACTGCCAAAATAAAGGAAACACTCGAGTAAATTAAGTTTCTGGCAGCTCGGTTATGGTGTGCTTTTCCTAGCATGGTTTAGGTCCACTCAACCCCTTAGATGGCAAGGTAAACGCCAATAAATACACAGCCGTTCTGATTGATCACCTTCAACCTATGATCAATCATTTCTATTCTGATGGGAGTGGTCTCTTACAGAATGATAATGCCCCCATAGGGTACGAGTGGTCACAATGGTTTGATGATCATGAAAACAATGTAAATTATATGCCATGGACATCGCAGTCACCAGATCTCAACTCAATTTAACATGTATGGGTGATTCTGGAGCGGCACCTTAGACAGCATTTTCCACCACCATCAACAAAAGAGCTCCAGACACTTGTAGAATCTATGCCAATGCTGTCCTGGCAGCTCTTGGTGGCCAAATGCCCTATTAAGACACTTTGTTGGTTTCCTTAATTTTGGCTGTTAACTGTATATCGTATTAATTTAATGAACATACAATTTTCCTGTCCTATTGTGATTTTGTTTTACCTTTGAATCCTTTCACCTGGTGCCAATCTGCATTGAAAAAAGTAAATTGTGAGTGTCTTGTATTTCAATTGCTCCAAAAGTTGTATAAATGTATAAATTATAAATGGTTAAATGCACTCCAACACGTCAGCAGAATTAGTTTTATAAACAATGCATTCACTGTAAATTATATAATTCAGAGGGTAACGCATTTTTCCACCTATATAATTTGACCTTTCAGATTAACTTCTTTACCAGATGCTATGTGTTTGGTAGGAGTGTTCACTGTGTTTTCTGCCCCTAACAGAGCAAATTTTGGTAATTATATTGCAATTCATTATCATAAATATTTTATTGATACAAAACTAGGCTAATACATAATTATCAAAGTTATAATATTACACAATATACTGTATATCATGATAGTGAACATTACCTTCAACGGAGTTGTGGAACTGGGACAGTCAAATCCGATTGAGATTATTTCAAATTACCATCCAATTATACAATTAAAAGGGTAATATATTTTTTATCCTATTACTTTACCTGCCAGATTAACTTCTTTTCCAGTGACCATCTGTTCGGTAGGTTTCAGCACTGAGTTTTCTGCCCCTAACGGAGAACATTTAGGTCATATTGAAATTCATCAGGTTACTACATTATCAAAGTTATATTATATCATATACAGTATATCATGAGTGAACATTACCTTCAATTAGGTTTTTTGTCTCTGTTGAATGGAAAAGGTGAAAGTTATTGTAAAAAGGTGAATGTGGAACTGGTACAGTCAAATCCTATTGAGATGATGTCAAATTATCATCCATTATACAATTAAAAGGGTAATATATTTTTTATCCTATTACTTTACCTGCCAGATTAACTTCTTTTCCAGCGGCCATCTTTTCGGTAGGTTTCGGCACTGTGTTTTCTGCCCCTAACGGAGACCATTTACAGTGGGGAAAAAAAGTATTTAGTCAGCCACCAATTGTGCAAGTTCTCCCACTTAAAAAGATGAGAGAGGACTGTAATTTTCATCATAGGTACACGTCAACTATGACAGACAAAATGAGAAAATCCAGAAAATCACATTGTAGGATTTTTTATGAATTTATTTGCAAATTATGGTGGAAAATAACTATTTGGTCAATAACAAAAGTTTCTCAATACTTTGTTATATACCATTTGTTGGCAATGACACAGGTCAAAAGTTTTCTGTAAGTCTTCACAAGGTTTTCACACACTGTTGCTGGTATTTTGGCCCATTCCTCCATGCAGATCTCCTCTAGAGCAGTGATGTTTTTGGGCTGTCGCTGGGCAACACAGACTTTCAACTCCCTCCAAAGATGTTCTATGGGGTTGAGATCTGGAGACTGGCTAGGCCACTCCAGGACCTTGAAATGCTTCTTACGAAGCCACTCCTTCGTTGCCCGGGCGGTGTGTTTGGGATCATTGTCATGCTGAAAGACCCAGCCACGTTTCATCTTCAATGCCCTTGCTGATGGAAGGAGGTATTCACTCAAAATCTCACGATACATGGCCCCATTCATTCTTTCCTTTACACGGATCAGTCGTCCTGGTCCCTTTGCAGAAAAACTGCCCCAAAGCATGATGTTTCCACCCCCATGCTTCACAGTAAGTATGGTGTTCTTTGGATGCAACTCAGCATTCTTTGTCCTCCAAACACGACGAGTTGAGTTTTTACCAAAAAGTTCTATTTTGGTTTCATCTGACCATATGACGTTCTCCCAATCATCTTCTGGATCATCCAAATGCACTCTAGCAAACTTCAGACGGGCCTGGACATGTACTGGCTTAAGCAGGGGAACACGTCTGGCACTGCAAGATTTGAGTTTCTGGCGGCGTAGTGTGTTACTGATGGTAGGCTTTGTTACTTTGGTCCCAGCTCTCTTCAGGTCATTCACCGTGTCATTCACCGTGTGGTTCTGGGATTTTTGCTCACTGTTCTTGTGATCATTTTGACCCCACGGGGTGAGATCTTGCGTGGAGCCCCAGATCGAGGGAGATTATCAGTGGTCTTGTATGTCTTCCATTTCCTAATAATTGCTCCCACAGTTGATTTCTTCAAACCAAGCTGCTTACCTATTGCAGATTCAGTCTTCCCAGCCTGGTGCAGGTCTACAATTTTGTTTCTGGTGTCCTTTGACAGCTCTTTGGTCTTGGCCATAGTGGAGTTTGGAGTGTGACTGTTTGAGGTTGTGGACAGGTGTCTTTTATACTGATAACAAGTTCAAACAGGTGCCATTAATACAGGTAACGAGTGGAGGACAGAGGAGCCTCTTAAAGAAGAAGTTACAGATCTGTGAGAGCCAGAAATCTGGCTTGTTTGTAGGTGACCAAATACTTATTTTCCACCATAATTTGCAAATAAATTCATTAAAAATCCTACAATGTGATTTTCTGGAGAAAATCTGCCTGTCATAGTTGACGTGTACCTATGATGAATATTACAGGCCTCTCTCATCTTTCTAAGTGGGAGAACTTGCACAATTGGTGGCTGACTAAATACTTTTTCCCCCCACTGTAGGTAATATTGAAATTCATCAGGTTACTACATTATCAAAGTTATATTATATCATATACAGTATACCATGAGTGAATATTACCTTCAACTAGGTTTTTTGTCTCTGCTGAATGGAAAATGTTAAAGTTATTGTTAAAAGGTGAATGTGGAACTGGGACAGTCAAATCCTATTGAGATTATGTCAAATTATCATCCGATTATACAATTAAAAGGGTAATATATTTTTTATCCTATTACTTTACCTGCCAGATTAACTTCTTTTCCAGTGACCATCTGTTCGGTAGGTTTCGGCACTGTGTTTTCTGCCCCTAACGGAAAACATTTAGGTCATATTGAAATTCATCAGGTTACTACATTATCAAAGTTATATTATATCATATACAGCATATCATGAGTGAACATTAACTTCAACTAGGTTTTTTGTCTCCGTTGAATGGAAAAGGTGAAAGTTATTTTTTAAAGATGAATGTGGTACTGGGAATGTCAAACCCTATTGAGATTATGTAAAATTATCATCCATTATACAATTAAAAGGGTAATATATTTTTTATCCTATTACTTTACCTGCCAGATTAACTTCTTTTCCAGCGGCCATCTGTTCGGTAGGTTTCGGCACTGAGTTTTCTGCCCCTAAAGGAGAACATTTAGGTCATATTGAAATTCATCAGGTTACTACATTATCAAAGTTATATTATATCATATACAGCATATCATGAGTGAACATTAACTTCAACTAGGTTTTTTGTCTCTGTTGAATGGAAAAGGTGAAAGTTATTTTTTAAAGATGAATGTGGTACTGGGAATGTCAAAACCTATTGAGATTATGTCAAATTATCATCCAATTATACAATTAAAAGGGTAATATATTTTTATCCTATTACTTTACCTGCCAGATTAACTTCTTTTCCAGCGGCCATATGTTCGGTAGGTTTCGGCACTGAGTTTTCTGCCCCTAAAGGAGAACATTTAGGTCATATTGAAATTCATCAGGTTACTACATTATCAAAGTTATATTATATCATATACAGCATATCATGAGGGAACATTAACTTCAACTAGGTTTTTTGTCTCTGCTGAATGGAAAATGTTAAAGATATTGTTAAAAGGTGAATGTGGAACTGGGAAAGTCAAATCCTATTGAGATTATGTCAAATTATCATCCAATTATACAATTAAAAGGGTAATATATTTTTAATCCTATTACTTTACCTGGCAGATTAACTTCTTTTCCAGTGACCATCTGTTCGGTAGGTTTCGACACTGTGTTTTCTGCCCCTAACGGAGAACATTTAGGTCATATTGAAATTCATCAGGTTACTACATTATCAAAGTTATATTATATCATATACACCATATCATGAGTGAACATTAACTTCAACTAGGTTTGTTGTCTCTGCTGAATGGAAAATGTTAAAGATATTGTTAAAAGGTGAATGTGGAACTGGGAAAGTCAAATCCGATTGAGATTATGTCAAATTATCATCCAATTATACAATTAAAAGGGTAATATATTTTTTATCCTATTACTTTACCTGGCAGATTAACTTCTTTTCCAGTGACCATCTGTTCGGTAGGTTTCGGCACTGTGTTTTCTGCCCCTAACGGAGAACATTTAGGTAATATTGAAATTAATCAGGTTACTACATTATCAAAGTTATATTATATCATATACAGTATATCATGAGTGAACATTACTTTCAATTAGGTTTTTTGTCTTTGTTGAATGGAAAAGGTGAAAGTTATTTTTTAAAGATGAATGTGGTACTGGGAATGTCAAACCCTATTGAGATTATGTAAAATTATCATCCATTATACAATTAAAAGGGTAATATATTTTTTATCCTATTACTTTACCTGCCAGATTAACTTCTTTTCCAGCGGCCATCTGTTCGGTAGGATTCGGCACTGAGTTTTCTGCCCCTAAAGGAGAACATTTAGGTCATATTGAAATTCATCAGGTTACTACATTATCAAAGTTATATTATATCATATACACCATATCATGAGTGAACATTAACTTCAACTAGGTTTTTTGTCTCTGCTGAATGGAAAATGTTAAAGATATTGTTAACAGGTGAATGTGGAACTGGGAAAGTCAAATCCTATTGAGATTATGTCAAATTATCATCCATTATACAATTAAAAGGGTAATATATTTTTTATCCTATTACTTTACCTGCCAGATTAACTTCTTTTCCAGCGGCCATATGTTCGGTAGGTTTCGGCACTGAGTTTTCTGCCACTAAAGGAGAACATTTAGGTCATATTGAAATTCATCAGGTTACTACATTATCAAAGTTATATTATATCATATACAGCATATCATGAGTGACATTAACTTCAACTAGGTTTGTGGTCTCTGCTGAATGGAAAATGTTAAAGATAATGTTAAAAGGTGAATGTGGAACTGGGAAAGTCAAATCCGATTGAGATTATGTCAAATTATCATCCAATTATACAATTAAAAGGGTAATATATTTTTAATCCTATTACTTTACCTGGCAGATTAACTTCTTTTCCAGTGACCATTTGTTCGGTAGGTTTCGGCACTGTGTTTTCTGCCCCTAACGGAGAACATTTAGGTCATATTGAAATTCATCAGGTTACTACATTATCAAAGTTATATTATATCATATACACCATATCATGAGTGAACATTAACTTCAACTAGGTTTGATGTCTCTGCTGAATGGAAAATGTTAAAGATATTGTTAAAAGGTGAATGTGGAACTGGGAAAGTCAAATCCGATTGAGATTATGTCAAATGATCATCCAATTATACAATTAAAAGGGTAATATATTTTTAATCCTATTACTTTACCTGCCAGATTAACTTCTTTTCCAGTGACCATCTGTTCGGTAGATTTCGGCACTGTGTTTTCTGCCCCTAACGGAGAACATTTAGGTCATATTGAAATTCATCAGGTTACTACATTATCAAAGTTATATTATATCATATACACCATATCATGAGTGAACATTAACTTCAACTAGGTTTTTTGTCTCTGCTGAATGGAAAATGTTAAAGATATTGTTAAAAGGTGAATGTGGAACTGGGAAAGTCAAATCCTATTGAGATTATGTCAAATTATCATCCAATTATACAATTAAAAGGGTAATATATTTTTAATCCTATTACTTTACCTGGCAGATTAACTTCTTTTCCAGTGACCATCTGTTCGGTAGGTTTCGGCACTGTGTTTTCTGCCCCTAACGGAGAACATTTAGGTCATATTGAAATTCATCAGGTTACTACATTATCAAAGTTATATTATATCATATACACCATATCATGAGTGAACATTAACTTCAACTAGGTTTGATGTCTCTGCTGAATGGAAAATGTTAAAGATATTGTTAAAAGGTGAATGTGGAACTGGGAAAGTCAAATCCGATTGAGATTATGTCAAATGATCATCCAATTATACAATTAAAAGGGTAATATATTTTTAATCCTATTACTTTACCTGCCAGATTAACTTCTTTTCCAGTGACCATCTGTTCGGTAGATTTCGGCACTGTGTTTTCTGCCCCTAACGGAGAACATTTAGGTCATATTGAAATTCATCAGGTTACTACATTATCAAAGTTATATTATATCATATACAGCATATCATGAGTGACATTAACTTCAACTAGGTTTGTGGTCTCTGCTGAATGGAAAATGTTAAAGATATTGTTAAAAGGTGAATGTGGAACTGGGAAAGTCAAATCCGATTGAGATTATGTCAAATTATCATCCAATTATACAATTAAAAGGGTAATATATTTTTAATCCTATTACTTTACCTGGCAGATTAACTTCTTTTCCAGTGACCATTTGTTCGGTAGGTTTCGGCACTGTGTTTTCTGCCCCTAACGGAGAACATTTAGGTCATATTGAAATTCATCAGGTTACTACATTATCAAAGTTATATTATATCATATACACCATATCATGAGTGAACATTAACTTCAACTAGGTTTGATGTCTCTGCTGAATGGAAAATGTTAAAGATATTGTTAAAAGGTGAATGTGGAACTGGGAAAGTCAAATCCGATTGAGATTATGTCAAATGATCATCCAATTATACAATTAAAAGGGTAATATATTTTTAATCCTATTACTTTACCTGCCAGATTAACTTCTTTTCCAGTGACCATCTGTTCGGTAGATTTCGGCACTGTGTTTTCTGCCCCTAACGGAGAACATTTAGGTCATATTGAAATTCATCAGGTTACTACATTATCAAAGTTATATTATATCATATACACCATATCATGAGTGAACATTAACTTCAACTAGGTTTTTTGTCTCTGCTGAATGGAAAATGTTAAAGATATTGTTAAAAGGTGAATGTGGAACTGGGAAAGTCAAATCCTATTGAGATTATGTCAAATTATCATCCAATTATACAATTAAAAGGGTAATATATTTTTAATCCTATTACTTTACCTGGCAGATTAACTTCTTTTCCAGTGACCATCTGTTCGGTAGGTTTCGGCACTGTGTTTTCTGCCCCTAACGGAGAACATTTAGGTCATATTGAAATTCATCAGGTTACTACATTATCAAAGTTATATTATATCATATACACCATATCATGAGTGAACATTAACTTCAACTAGGTTTGATGTCTCTGCTGAATGGAAAATGTTAAAGATATTGTTAAAAGGTGAATGTGGAACTGGGAAAGTCAAATCCGATTGAGATTATGTCAAATGATCATCCAATTATACAATTAAAAGGGTAATATATTTTTAATCCTATTACTTTACCTGCCAGATTAACTTCTTTTCCAGTGACCATCTGTTCGGTAGATTTCGGCACTGTGTTTTCTGCCCCTAACGGAGAACATTTAGGTCATATTGAAATTCATCAGGTTACTACATTATCAAAGTTATATTATATCATATACAGCATATCATGAGTGACATTAACTTCAACTAGGTTTGTTGTCTCTGCTGAATGGAAAATGTTAAAGATATTGTTAAAAGGTGAATGTGGAACTGGGAAAGTCAAATCCGATTGAGATTATGTCAAATTATCATCCAATTATACAATTAAAAGGGTAATATATTTTTAATCCTATTACTTTACCTGGCAGATTAACTTCTTTTCCAGTGACCATTTGTTCGGTAGGTTTCGGCACTGTGTTTTCTGCCCCTAACGGAG
>NC_140025.1:27396662-27401367 GCF_964263955.1 Coregonus lavaretus | reverse complement strand
CTTCCCCTAGCCTTATGGACACGGCGCCTATGCCTTTTAATCTGGCATAAACACAACTAGTCACGATGTTTTCATCTGATTGTCAAACAATCACGTAACAAAGGCGCTCCTGTGGCTACCTGCGCACATTCGTCCACACACAAAATAATTTTAGCATCCAAACCCCAACAGTGCACTGTGCACCCGCAAATACCTACGTGTATTGAATTGACATTCTGCGATTGTCATTAGGCTTACACTTGTAGCCTGAATGAACGGCGATCGATAATAGACAGTACTGTGCAGCCGTCTTCATCGACCTGGCCAAGGCTTTCTGACTCTGTCAACCACCGCATTCTTATTGGCAGACTAAATAGCCTTGGTTTCTCAAATGACTGCCTCGCCTGGTTCACCAACTACTTCTCAGATAGAGTTCAATGTGTCAAATCGGAGGGCCTGTTGTCTGGACCTATGGCAGTCTCTATGGGGGTGCCACAGGGTTCAATTCTTGGGCCGACTCTTTTCTCCGTGTATATCAATGATGTCGCTCTTGCTGCTGGTGACTCTCAGATCCACCTCTACACAGACGACACCATTTTGTATACATCTGGCCCTTCATTGGACACTGTGTTAACAAACCTCCAAACGAGCTTCAATGCCATACAACACTCCTTCAGTAGCCTCCAACTGCTCTTAAACACTAGTAAAACTAAATGCATGCTCTTCAATCAAACGCTGCTGGCACCCGCCCACCCGACTAGAATCACTACTCTCGACGGGTCTGACCTAGAGTATGTGGACAACTACAAATACCTAGGTGTCTGGTTAGACTGTAAACTCTCCTTCCAGACTCACATTAAGAATCTCCAATCCAAAGTTAAATCTAGAATCGGCTTCCTATTTCGCAACAAAGCCTCCTTCACTCATGCTGCCAAACATGCCCTCGTAAAACTGACTATCCTACCGATCCTTGACTTCGGCGATGTCATTTACAAAATAGCCTCCAACACTCTACTCAGCAAATTGGATGTAGTCTATCACAGTGCCATCCGTTTTGTCTCCAAAGCCCCATACACTACCCACCACTGTGACCTGTACGCTCTTGTTGGCTGGTCCTCACTACATGTTCGTTGTCAAACCCACTGGCTCCAGGCCATCTATAAATCACTGCTAGGCAAATCCCCGCCTTATCTTAGCTCATTGGTCACCATAGCAGCACCCACCCGTAGTCTGCGCTCCAGCAGGTATATCTCACTGGTCATCCCCAAAGCCAACACCTCCTTTGGCCGCCATTCCTTCCAGTTCTCTGCTGCCAATGACTGGAACAAATTGCAAAAATCTCTGAAGCTGGAGACTCTTATCTCCCTCACTAACTTTAAGCATCAGTTGTCAGAGCACCTTACCGATCACTGCACCTGTACACAGCCCATCTGAAATTAGCCCACCCAACTACCTCATCCCTATATTGTTATTTATTTTGCTCTTTTGCACTCCAGTATCTCTATTTGCACATAATCTCTTGCACATCTAGCATTCCAGTGTTAATACTAATTGTAATTATTTTGCACTATAGCCTATTTATTGCCTTACCTCCATAACTTGCTACATTTGCACACACTGTATATATATTTTCTGTTGTATTTTTTGACTTTATGTTTTTTTACCCCATATGTAACTCTGTGTTGTTGTTTTTATCGCACTGCTTTGCTTTATCTGGGCCAGGTCGCAGTTGTAAATGAGAACTTGTTCTCAACTGGCTTACCTTGTTAAATAAAGGTGAAATAAAAAATAAAAAAAGAATTGATGCATCCACTTGTTGTCCACGCCCGCCTCGGTCTCCGCCACTCATCTCAGCCTTCATAAAATGTAAGCATTCTCCTCAAACCACAATACCACCCGGTTCCGAGTCAATTCGCTATGCCTGACATGCAGTAATGTTAAATAAGAATGTATAGCCTATAATTTTTGGGGGCATGTTGTATGAATTGTGATAGGCTCACGTTTACCGACGGGAACGACATACCCCCACTATTTATTTTGCCGGAACGCCTTACTTTCACCCCTGCTAATATGACCCCTTTGTTGAAAGGTGAGCATCTCATGAACACGTAAATGTTTTGCTCTAGGACGCCCACAGACCTCACAAGACTCATCTGAAGGTCCCCGGTACCTGTTGAAAAAAAGTATTGTATATATCGAGACTGTTTAGTGCCAAAAGTAAGGGGTTAAATACATGTAAAAAAAAATAATATCCTTATCTTTCTTATGTCTCTCAGATACAGGACATACACTTCAGAACAAAGTTCCTTTAATTTTTTTTGGGGGGGACTATCTGTTATTTCATGTAGTGAATATGTTATTCAATGCATTAATAAGGCAGCTTGTGTGTGTGCGAGAGAGAGATTTAGCGCGACAGTACACCTGGCCTATAAAGTGTGTTTGTATTCGTCTCACGTGGTACAGGTTCACCCACTTCTCAAGCTGCCTCAGGGTGTGCATGCATTTGTTGTTGTGATGTAAGCGTTAATGGCTCAGTGACAGACTAAGAATTGAGTTAAGTGGCTGGGCTTTTCATGAGCAGATAGTTGTATCAGACACTTCCGTTATTATACCAGATTAGTTAGCTACCTCATTTCATCTCAGTTATATCAGATACCACTGTTAGTTATATCAGATATCAGTTTGATATATAAAATAACTCAGTTCGTTATATCAGATACCAGTTTGATATATCAAATACTTCATTTAGTAATATCAGATGCCAGTTAATTCAAGATACCTCAGTTAGTTACAGTGCTATGAAAAATATTTGCCCCCTTTCTAATTTTCTCTACTTTTGCATATTTGTGATACTGAATGTTATCAGATCTTCAACCAAAACCTAATATTAGATAAAGGGAACATAAGTGAACAAATAACACAACAATTACATATTTATTTCATAAACAAAGTTATGCAACACCCAATTCCCCTGTGTGAAAAAGTAATTTACACTCAATAACTGGTTGTGCCACCTCTAGCTGCAATGACTCCAACTAAATGCTTCTTGTAGTTGTTGATCAGTCTCTCACGTCGATGTGGAGGAATTTTGGCCCACTCTTCCATGCAGAACTGCTTTAACTCAGTGACGTGTGGGTTTTCAAGCATGAACTGCTCGTTTCAAGTCCTGCCACAACATCTCAATTGGGATTAGGTCTGGACTTTGACCAGGCCATTCCAAAACGTCCAATTTGTTGCTTTTTAGCAATTTTCATGTAGACTTGATTGTGTGTTTTGGATCATTGTCTTGCTGCGTGACCCAGCTGCGCTTCAGCTTCAGCTCACAGACGGATGGTCTGACATTCTCCTGTAGAATTCTCTGATACAGAGCAGAATTCATGGTTCCTTCTATTAAGGCAAGTCGTCCAGGTCCTGAGGCAGCAAAGCATCCCCAAAGCATCCCACCACCACGCTTGACGTTTGGTATGATGTTCTTACTGTGGAATGCAGTGTTTGGTTTTCGCCAGGCATTACTGGAACCATGTCGTCCAAAAAGTTATACTTTTGAATCATCTGTCCATAGAACGTTCTTCCAAGAGTCTTGATGATCATCCAGGTGCTTTTTGGCAAACTTGAGTCAACTTTTTGGACGAGATGGGTCCCATTATGCCTGGCGATATAGCATGAACACAGGAACAATACCGACTGAGGAATGAACGTAAGGGAGGGACAGATAAAGGGGAGGTAATGAGGAAGCTAATAGAGTCCAGGTGTGAATCATAATGACCTGCAGGTGCGTGTAATGATGGATGCCAGGTGTGCGTAATGATAAATCCCAGGACCGGTGGCTAGTATTCCGTCGACGTCGCACGCCGGAAGGGAGGAGCAGGAGTAGACGTGACAATGCGTGTACTCTCATAAAGATGAATAAAGCGTGATGGAATACACTTTTACTAGCAATTTTGGGAATTGAAGAACGATAATCAGATCCATCATATCTTTTGATGGTGCAAGAGTGAGACCCTCCTGCCTTATCGTTTCAAAATACTGTATGCATGGGCAAATTACAATTGTATAATGAGCTGACTATCTCAGTCTTAAATGCATGGATATCTCTCTTTCTCTCTCACCATCTGTCTGTCTGCCTGTCTGTCTGTCTGTCTGTCTGTCTGTTAGTTAGTTATATCAGATACCAGTTTGATATGTCCATCTGTCTGTCTGTCTGTCTGTCTCTCCTCATCCTTTTCATGTGTCCCATTGAGATTTAATTAACTAAAGATGCCATAATTCACAGTGCATACAGTACAAATACGATGATTGTAATTGATGGTAGGCTACAAATAAGATACAATAACCATCAAATCAACAGCTATATACAACAAAGAGTTTCACAGAACACTGCTGTACCTCATTGATCATTGTAAAAGTAAACATGTAAGCATTCAGACTTTGATCTCTCTCTCTCTCTCTCTCCCTTCTATCCCACTTCCCCCCACCTCTCTCTCTCTATCTCTATGCTTCGCTCATCTTCTCTCTCAGCGTGAACAAACAAGCATTGAGCCGCCAATATCTGACACACACACACACTGCGCGCGCATGCACGCACGGGTTTAAAAGTGCTGCCAACACATCGTGCGCATCACATCTCCTCCAGTATATGCACAGAGAAAGAATGTCCCCCTCTCCTCGCGCCGCCACTGATGCGCACGAGGGAGTCCGATGATTGGACGCCCCGAGCTTATCTTTA